>NW_026596101.1:11974291-12088253 GCF_907164565.1 Psammomys obesus
TTCTTTCTTTCTTTCTTTCTTTCTTTCTTTCTTTCTTTCTTTCTTTCGTTCTTTCCTTCCTTCCTTCCTTCTTTCTTTCTTTCTTTCTTTCTTTCTTTCTTTCTTTCCTTCTTTCTTATTTATTTATTCTTTTATTATGATAATAAATAGTTACCCTAAGGTCTCACACATGCTAAGCAAGGACTTTAAAACCATGCTTTTACCAGCCCAGAACAAACTTTACATATTGGCTTATATGTGCTCTTTTATCTATGAGTTCAGAAATCTTGACTCTGTAGGGATGCCCTTTCAGAGTCCCATGTCCCATCCCATGTACTCCACCCTGATATACACAATTTCTTTTCTGTGTCATTTGCACTCGTATTTACTTCCTTTGATCAATCAAAGTCTGGAGTTTATGTGTCCTACATATAAAATTATACAAAAGTCTGAGTCCTAAAACCATCAAAATTTGGAAATACCTTATAACAAAATCATTCTATTTATGTTTGAGTGGAATAACTGTCATTAAGGAAATAATACCAGAATTTCCAGAAACTTTTAAAAATATTTTTATTTTTTAATTAAATTTTTATTTTTTTATATTACTTACAGTTTATTCACTTTGTATCTCAGCCTTAGCGCCCTCTCTCATTCCTTCTCAATCCCACCCTCCCTCCTTGATCTCCTCCCATTCCCCTCCCCCAGTCCACTGCTAGGAGAGGTCCTCCTACCCTTCCATCTGACCCTAGCTTATCAGGTCTCCTCAGACCTGGCTTCATTGTCCTCCTCTGTGGCCTGGCAGGGCTGCTCATCCCTTGTGTAGGAGAGGTCAAAGAGCCTGCTACTGAGTTCATGTCAGAGACAGCCCCTGTCCCCCTTACTAGGGAAACCGACTTGGACTGAGCTACCATGGGCTACATCCAAGCCGAGGTTCTAGGTTTTATGCATATATGGTCCTTGGTTGGAGAAACAGTCTCATAAAAGACCCCTGTGCCCAGATACATTTGGTCATTGTGGAGCTCCTGTCCTCTCTAGGTCATACTAACTCCCCCTTCTTTCATATGATTCCCTGTACTCTGCCGAAGGTTTGATTATGGGTCTCAGCATCTGCTTTGATACACTGCTAGGTAGAGTCTTTCAGAGGCCCTCTGTGGTAGGCTCCTGTCCTGTTACTTGTTTACTCCTACATCCAATCTCCATCCCCTTTGTCTTTCTAAGTGAGGGATTGATCATCTTACCCAGGGATCTCTTTCTTGTTTATCTTCTTTAGGTATACAGATTTCAGTATGTTTATCCTATCTTATAGGTCTAGTATCCACTTTTAAGTGAGTATATACTGTGTATGTCTCTCTGCTTCTGGGTTACCTCACTCAGAATGATCTTTTCTAGGTCCCACATTTGCCTGCAAATTTCATAATTTCCTTGTTTTTAATTGCTGAGTAGTATTTCATTGTGTAAAAGTACCACAATTTCTGTATCTATTCCTTCGTTGATGAATATCTGGGTTGTTTCCAGGATATGGCTATTATAAATAAAGCTGCTATGAACATGGTTGAACAAATGTCCTTGTTATGTACTTGAGCATATTTTGGATATATGCCTAGGAGTAGTATAGCTGGATCTTGAGGAAGCACTATTCCCAATTGTCTGAGAAAGCTCCAGATTGATTTCCAAAGTGGTTGTAAAAGTTTACATTCCCACCAGCAATTGAGGAGGGTTTTCCTTTCTCCACATCTTCTCCAGCATGTGTTGTCACTTGAGTTTTTGATCTCAGCCATTCTTATGGGTATAAGGTGAAATCTCAGAGTTGTTTTGATTTGCATCTCCTTGATGACTAAGGACAATGAACATTTCTTTAAGTGTTCCTTTGCCATTCTGTATTCCTTTACAGAAAATTCTCTGTTTAGTTCTGTACACCATTTTTTAATTGGATTACTTGATTTGTTGCTTTTTAACTTTTTGAGTTCTTTATATATTCTTCCAGAAACGTTTAAGTATTAAAAAAATTATATCTAGGCCAGATATGATGGTGTATAGGTTTAGTCACAGCAGTGGCAGGTAGATCTCTGTGAGTTTGACGCCAGCCTTGTAGACTCTATAGAGAGTTACAGGACATCCAGAGCTACATAACAGAGAGACCCTGACCCCCAAACCAAACAAACAGCAAACATGTGTACATATCCATGCAGGAATGTCATGGTGTTCATGGAGGTCAGAGGACAGCTTCCAGAAATTATTTCTATGCTTCTATAGGTGGGCTCTTGGAATGCAACTAAGGTCATCAGATTTGGTGGAAAGCACCATAATTCACTGAGCCATCCCATCAGGCTTCATACTTTTTGATATAAATAACATATTTGGTGACTTTTTTCATAGTTTAGTTAATGCTATGCATTTCAGGCATATTAAGAGTTAGAGTTGTGTAAACTGCAGAAATCACTTTTCAGTATTACATGAGAAATGCATCACGGCGGAAGTAGCTGCCTGAGAGTAGAAAAGTTGCAATGCAGCTTATTTATTTATAAGCAAGCCATGATTTACTGTATGCACTAGAAAAGCATTTTTAAACTGAAGGCAATATTTGGTAAATAAACTTATATCCCTTAGTATCCTGAGATTATGGCATGATCAGAAATGTCTGAGAAGCATGGCATGTTATTTGTCCAATAGCTTTTAATTTTGCTAGCCCAGACTCTGTTGATGAATGTGCATCTACACATACTCTGAGCCCCTTGAAGAACATACACAAGCCTCAGAACTGTGGCTGACAGTGCTGAAGACAACTGAACTAGCAGATTCAGCGAGCTTGTGGTTTATTTGCTCTGTGGCACTGAGTATTGATTAATGACATAATAAATCTTTTTGAGTCTTACTTTCCGTTGCCAACATAGAATCCTGAAATGAGAGCTGCAAGCATGGGTGGAGATGAAGAGATGCATGTCAAATAAGATAAGTTGGTTTGAGCTCATGACTGATGAATAAATGCAGTGGGGGAGTTACCTGCTAGCTCTTCCTCATCCTTAAACTCTAAAATTGTTTTTCAAAGCCTTCCTCAGAAACTTTCAATAGTCTGGATTGCATTCATTTGGATTTAAAACTTTTCACCACACCAATATAATGTGGTAAAAAAAAATTTAGAAGGTTAGGACTGTAATAGATGGTTCTGTTTATTCTAGGGCTATTAATTTTAACTTCATGTTATCTATGGATATTTATAAATGTTGTTATTAAAGGAATGGATGGAGATTTAGGAAGACTCATTCAGATCTTGCTCCTGTCTGTTGCTAGTTGTGTGAGTGCAGTAAATGTGTTTTCTCATTTGTAGAATGAGATTCTGTCACCATGTGTTAATTGAGCATTGTTGTAAGACATCTGGTAAGGGGTTTCATACATAGTAAAGGCTCAGTACATTAAGAAAAACACAATATTGCCCTTTTAAATAAAGAGTACAGTTTCTTGTTTTACATTTAACTGATTTTTACCATTCATGAAATATCTCTCACATGCCAATCAATAGGGTAGGGGATGGATATTACTTAATAAATCAAATAACAAAATATAGTATTTATACAAGAGTACAAAGGCAGATGATTAGTACTTAACAACAAAGTGTTTGGGATGCTGGAACAGTGGATTTTAAAATATATCATTTGCTAAGAATAGTCAGTTTATTTTACACTGGGATCCAGTTTATCTCCCCGGGTTATAGTGGCTAGAGACTCTGGTACATTTCAAAGGGTTAAGCCTCAAAAACCAAAACTTATCTACCCTATGACATTCATGCCTTTACTGAGAATCCTTGAATTACATGAAAGAAAAAAATTATATATACAATCAGGACACAGTACCCATTCCATAGCAGAAACCAACAAAGGGACAACTTTGGGTTGTTCTCATCCTGGCCATCAACATTACTGAACCATATTAATATGTATAACATAACTTCATGATGTGAGGTAGCATCAAAAAATATATTATACAAATAAGAGAGCTTGGTCCTGAGGCCATTGTGCTAATAGTGGAGGTGACAAATGACAGCACTAGGGTTTGAACCTGAGCAACTGGTGTCAAAAGCCTAGTATCTTTACTGTTACTCCAACCTTTCAAAGCATGCTGGGAAATTAGCTGACAGGAAGGGAAGTTTCTGTGAGAGGAAGAATCTAAAGATCTGCATTATGGCTTCATATGGTTATAATGTTAAGAGCTACAATTCCCAACAAGGTAAGATTTGAGGTTTTCCAATTTTCAGTCATTTCTATGCTTATATTTTTTTAAAATACCAACCCTTTATCTGACAGAGGACTCATATCCAATATATATATAAAGAACTAAACAAGCTGAAAAGCAACAAACCAAGTAATCCACTTAAAAAATAGGGAACAGAGCTAAAGAGAGAATTCTCTGTAGAGGAATATCGAATGGCAGAGAAGCACTTAAAGAAATGCTCAACCTCATTAGCCATTAGGGAAATGCAAATCAAAACAACCCTGAGATTTCACCTTACACCCATCAGAATGGCCAAGATGAAAAACTCAAGGGACAACACATGCTGGAGAGGTTGTGGAGAAAGGGGAACCTTCTCTACTGCTGGTGGGAATATAAACTTGTACAACCACTCTGGAAAGCAATCTGGCGCTTTCTCAGACAACTAGGAATAGCGCTTCCTCAAGATCCAGCCATACCACTCCTAGGCATATACCCAAAAGAGGCACAAGTACACAAAAAGGACATTTGCTCAACCATGTTTGTAGCAGCTTTATTTGTAATAGCCAGAAGCTGGAAACAACCCAGATGCCCCTCAACTGAAGAATGGATGCAGAAACTGTGGTACATCTATACAATGGAGTATTACTCAGCAATGAAAAATAAGGAAATCATGAAATTTGCAGGTAAATGGTGGGACCTGGAAAGGATCATCCTGAGTGAGTTGTCCCAGAAGCAAAAAGACACGCATGGTATATACTCACTCATATAAACATACAACATAGAATAAACCACCCACTAAAATCTGTACATCTAAACAAACTAAGCAAAAGAGAGGACCCTAACTAAAATGTTCAATCCCCATCCTGAAAGGCAAAAAGGATGGACATCAGAAGAAAAAGAAAATAGGAAACAACCTCGGAACCTGCTACAGAGGGCCTCTGAGAGCCAGAAGAAAACAGGAAACAACCTTGGAACCTGCCACAGAGGGCCTCTGAAAGCCTCTGCAGTATAGACTGTCAAAGCAGATGCTGAGCCTGATGGCCAAGATGAGCAAGATGGGCAGAGTGAATGGAATTTTATGTAAGAAGTGGGAAATAGTAAGAGCTGGAGGGGACAGGAACTCCACAAGCAGAGCAACAGAACAAGATAATTTGAACACAGGGAACTTCCCAGAGACTCATACTCCAACCAAGGACTATTCGTGGAGATAACCTAGAACTCCTGCACAGATGTAGCCCATGGCAGTTCAGTGTCCAAATGGGTTACATAGTAATGGGAAGAGGGACTTCCTCTGACATAATCTGATTGGCCTGCTCTTTGATCACCTCCCCCTGAGGGGGGAGCAGCCTTACCAGGCCACAGTAAAGGACAATGCAGCCAATTTTGATGAGAACTGATAGACTAAGATCAGAAAGGAGAGGAGAACCTCCCCTATCAGTGGACTTGGGGAGTGGCATGTATGCAGAAAGGGGAGGGAGGGTGGGAGTGGGAGGGGAGGAGGGAGGAGCTTATGGGGGGGATACAAAATGAATAAAGTGTAGTTAATTTAAAAAAAAGAAAAAAATAACATTATTGTTTTAAGAGGCTATCTTTAAAAAATTATTAGTTTTATGAGACTTTCCTAAAACGTGTCAAGTATGGATCATATTCAGCCTAACTAACTCTTCAAAGACCCAGACCTCTTTCCCCATCTACCAAACTTTGTGTTCTTTTATCCATCAAGAACAATTGGTGTTGCTTGGATGGTCTTAGATGTGTGGTCTGTTGAAGCACAACAACTTTCCAGGGGCTACACTCTTAGAGAAAACTATCTCTCAGCAGCTTACAACTACCAAAATGACTAATGGTGGGATTTTGTGTTAAATTTAGTTCTTCATGTCAGGAAATTTGTCTGACTTAATCGTACACAGGTATTATGGAAACTATTACAATGTCTACAAGTTTTTAAATGCAGTTGCACTGTTCTGTCCAGCAGATTTCTTTGTAGTCATCAACACCTTTGATTTTCATACTCTTTCTGACCCTTCCATTTCATTGATAATGAATAAACCATTGGCTAAATTAAAAAAAAAAACATTTATTTATAATATTATTAGAAGTAAGTAATAGAATTTTCATACATGTAAAATGAATCTAAGCACAGTGGGCTCTTTACATAATTCACAATTTCAAAATTATTCTGTATTTAATTGAACTAGCCATCTTATTTCTTTAGTGGACTTCACTGTAAAAATTCCATTTATGAAGTGTCTGCAGTGAATCTATAGAGAACTGGAGTATATTGGTGGTTGGCTGGGCCTAGGAAGTAAAGATAGAGATGGATTAGTGGCTCTCTTTGAGTGGTCATGAATGACAACGGCTTAAACTTAAACAGTGTAGTGGCATGAGATGGCTCAATGGATGAAGGTGCTTTCTGCCAATCCTGGTGACATGAGTTCCATTGCTGGGACTCACAGGATAGGAGAGAGTTAACAACCGCATGTTTTCCTCTGACCTCCACATGTGTACTGTGGCACAGGCCCATGCACGTACAGATAAATAAATGAAAACTGGTGTAATAAGTTGCAATCAGTACTCATCTCTGTGAATGTATAGTATGGGTGGTGGATTGTTTTTGTAAGGTCTGAGGCCTTTGACAGAGGATTTGTAGTCAATAAAATATAATTTAGAAAATGAAGAAAAAGGAAAAGGGGCTGAAAAAAAAATAGCTTGGCGTTAAGAGCCTATGCTGCTCTTGCCAAGTAACCAGAATTTGGTTCCTAGAACTCATATTAGGTTGCTTACAATACCTGTAAGCCAGACGCCCTTCTGGCTTCTGAGTACACCAGCATTCACAGGTACACACACACACACACACACACAAACACACACACACACACACAGAGAGAGAGAGAGAGAGAGAGAGAGAGAAACAGAGACAGTAAAAGAGACAGTAGTATAAACAAAAATTTAAAAAATCAAAGGAATAAAATTAGGTTCCATTATTCAAAGACCCTTTTATATTCATATAACACACTAGATTCCTTAAAAAGAAAAATATACAATGTACAATTAAAGGAATAGCTATAACTCACATAATCTTGCTCAGCACAGTGAGTGTGTGACACACAGCCTTATTGGGAGACAGCTTCAGTGAGACAGCTCCTATAATTTAGGGGAACAAAGGCTGTTTAAACTTTTGGGGAGTGAGTAGAGGCTTTTAGGGTGAGTGTACATCATTGGCCAGGACCAAGGTGCTGAGAATGCCTTATTTGCATAAAGAGGAATTTCAGAAGTTTGCTGTACATGACTTTATAAGGAGAAAGAAAGTTAAACGTATGAGGCTACATGTGCATGCCCAAGGCAGGGAGGTAACAGTCCTATTCCTGCTGGTCTCAACACAATATTTTAGGGGTTTGGACATGCTTCAACCTTACAATTACTCCAGGCCAGCTTTCCCAGTTACATAGCTCTCTGGTCCCACAAAGTAACTAAGGTAAAAATATGCCCCTGCACAAATGTAGCCAATGGCAGGTCAGTATCCAAGTGGGTTCCCTATTAAGGGGAACAGGGACTGTCTCCAACATGAACTCAATGGCCTTCTCTTTGATCACCTCCCCCTCAGGGTGTTGCAGCCTTACCAGGCCACAGAGGAAGATAAATGCAACCACTCCTGATGAGACTTGATAGACTAGGATCAGATGGAAGGAGAGAAGGACCTCCCCTATCAGTGGACCGGGAGAGGTGCATGGGTGGAGAAGAGGGAGGGTGGATGGAATTGGGAGGGGATGAAGGAGGAGGCTACAGGTGGGATACAAAGTGAATAAACTGTAATTAATAAAATAAAATAAATAAAAATATGGGTCAATTGGTAAGGGAGGAGGGCTCCCCTTTCTGAGGACTAGGGGAGGAGGAGAGGAAGAGGGAGGGTGGGAGGGGTTGGGAGGAGACAAGGAACGGGGCTATGATTGGGATGTAAAGCTAATAAATTAAAAAAATAAATTAAAATAGTGCAAAATAGTATGTATTCTAGTTTATCTCTGAAAATGCCTTGTCTTTCCTGCAGAATAAGGTATACCTCATATGCTAGTTTCAGAAGGATGTTGCAACAAAGTACCTCTAAGTAGGTTTTGGCAAAGTCCTATCTCTTCTGAAATGACTACAAAATCACCCTGCTTTGTTCTGGTGTCTCCCCCCGCTCCCGCTCTTCCTGAATTTACTGCTGATCCAGTCTACTCTCTCGCTTTGTGCCCACAGGTTCTTCCCTGTGTATCTCTGGTTCTCCTTTTTCCTAAAGGAATAACAGTTATTGAACTTCGGGCCTATTCTAATCTAGTATGCCCTCACTTAAGCTAATTACATCTCCAATGACTCTAGGGATTCCCAATTTTGACATATTATGAGATTCCTGGAAGACACTATTTGGAAGAGGTGTATTCATACCCGATACCACATATGGAATGAGAATGTTACGTATGGGTAATGCAGGCAGAACAGAATGCTTTTGCAGAAGTGTGACATCCAGCGTAGCATCTTCAGACACTAGAATCAGAAGCAGCATAATGAAAGAACAAACTGTCTTCTGGAAGAATAGAACCCATTCTAAAACTCCTGTCTCCAACATAATAAAAACAAGGAAGAAAGAAAAGAAAAGAAAAGAAAAGAAAAGAAAAGAAAAGAAAAAGCAAAGCCAGTGTTGTTTGCCCTCTTTTTCTCCTCTCTTATAAATAATTCCATTTAGCTAACATGACATTTGATGTGCTTTTGATGAAAAATATGATGAATTGTTGCAATTATTTTACCTTTTTGTGCTTTTATGTGTGCATCTCAATGTTCCTAATAAGAGAAGTAATATTATTTTAGTTTGATCAGAATGTTTTAACCTTTGTTTTGCAAATTTTGAGGTTTTTCTCCTGCTGTTTCTCATTATGAGATCCCTTCTGCAAATTTGAGGTTATCAGCATAAAACACTACAGTTAGCAGATACTCAATCAGAGCTTTATAAAAATCTCAAGATATTCATGTTAAACGATCGTTGTACACATTAATGTTATGAGCCTTGTGGATGTGAGAAGGTTAGAATAAGTTGCATAGGAAAACTATTGGCTAGATAATGCAAGAACTTAACACAAGAGCTGAAAGACAAGTAAGAAGAGACACTTCTCAGATGGACTATACCACATATTAACACACATACATACACACACAAAGAGGAAAAATTAACTTTCTCGGGACTCAGAAAATTGATCATTGTCAAGACAGATGACTCTTAATGCTAATGGCTTTATTTGATTGTTATTGTGGTGCTGGGTATCAAAGTCAGGACCAGATACATGGTAGACAAGTGGTCTGCCACCAACTTACATCCCCAGACCCCAATGTGGATTTTGCACACGCCATGTTAATGCTTTCCTGACATCTCTGGTAACCTTGAAAACCACCTGCTTTGCTTTTTCCGTACATTGAAAACAGGCCCAGTACCGTGTGCAGGAGCAGGATTAGTTTAGAGTACATTATTTGCCAAATTCACAGACCTGGAGAACTGAACGCCTTATTCGCCTGTGTGCATGACAAAATGCCTGAGATAGGTTTGATAGTTTACCACTAGAAGCTGGTCAAGCAAACTTAAAAAGATAAGAAAACAAATGAAAGAACACTCAGAAATAACATGTTATATAAGGCTTTGAACAACTGTCATATTTCAGGTGATCTAGAAAAATACTTGTGACATGCCTGGAAAAGACTTGAGAAGATATTGTTTCAAAACCAGAGGACCTTGAAACTCTGCACAAAGAGAAAGCTAGATAATGTATTGAAATTCCAAGCTTTAGAGGGTGAGAATGTCTCACCACAGGAAGCCCTTGGCAGAGATATGGAGACTTGATCATTCAGGGCAGTCAACAAAATATTTAACCAGTAGTTAGCTGACTGTGAAACTAACAAAGCTGAGACTTCATTGCTATATGAAAAGATATGAAAAAGAAGAAAACCTTAGGTAAGTGGTTGTGACAAATCATTAAGAAGCTGTTACATTACCTTTTTCTTTTACAATGGTTAGTTTGTGATATTTTCTTCTTATTTCTACCTTGAGAGTTAAATGAACACATGAGTCTTCACGGTTTTGAATGCTTTTATAATGCACATCTTACTTGTTGTTACTTTGAGTATTAGTGATCATTGACCTTGGTTTCTCAATTCCTAATAGCATTTGGTAAAGATTTTAGCACCTACAGAGCAACCAACATTTATATAACTAGTGAGTACACAACTATGTTTAAAAAGAAAGATTTTTTTTAATTTTAGAAAACCTTATTAACTATTTCTTATTCTAGAACTTATTGTTTTCATTTTTCATGTACATATTTTAATCCCACTAATAAGCCAATATCTTTTCTAAAATCTGAAGGTAGATACATCATTTCATCACTTATAAATCAGGATAAAAGTATTTTATTCCTTATAGCTAATAAAAAGATTAAATAATTTAATATATGGAAGTACCTGGCATATCAGCTCATTCATTCTTAGACATGAAGAAAGGCCTCTCTAAAAGATGTATGAATTAATAAAAGAGATTAAGATCCCCATTTTGAGGGAGCTTACTCTCTGCTGCTGGTCAGAACTCATGGTACTGGCTGTGTAGGTCAACTTTCCAGTAAGTCAAATAAAAGAAAAAACAGAATTTTTAAAGTTTGGAAAGGTAGCTGCTGTTGCTTAAAATGGCTGTAGTAGACTCAACTAAGAATTTCACATAGGACTCAACTTACTGCTTTTGACACCCGCAAACTCTAAAAATGACAATATAATGACTTCCTCTCGAGTCTAGATTATCCAGCTGTGCAGTATTATAGGAATGGCACGGAGGTTTTTGTATACTCTATGTGGGAAGCCTGAAAGAATTTAACTGACCACAAGATCAATAGGAAGAAATTGCATGAGTGGATGCATTAAAAGCAGGAGCATTTCCTCTGATGGTTTAAGGCAATGGTGAAAAGGTATATTCCAAAAAAAAAAAAAAAAAAAAAAAAAAAAAAAGTGTGGTTGTACTCTGGGTCCATTTTGTGACTGATAGAGCATGACTGAATGAACTGGCTGAACAAAGTGTTAGTGAACCAGCATGTTTCTAGACAGGAGCAACCAGAGAATAGACTAGTGAAAACATGATGTTAGAGGAATTAGTTTCTTAAAAATATTACAAAATTAATTGTAAAAATTAATTTTACTTTTATTTTTGAGATTATGATATAATTACAACATATCTCTGTTCCTTTTCATCTCTCCAAATTCACTCATAACCTCTACTCTCTTTGAAATTCATGGCCTGAAAGAGGACTTCAAAAACAAAACAAAACAAAAAACCCAAACAACAACAAAGAAAAACCCTTGAGACTTAGGGGGTAAATCTGAGCTGAAAATACAGTGATTAATAGATGTATTTCTACAACTTTACTCAGAATTCTGAACAAAGGAGTAAACAGAGATAAAGAGTTGTTTAAATGGGAATTAATAAAGAAGTTTGACTTATATTTCTGAATTTACTAGCCCTGGATTGGATGAACACAAACCCAGGTCACTTCCCATATGTTTTCCTTTGGAAGCCTGACTCTTTCAACTTTGATCACATGTTCAAGACTTAATAGCTAATTATTTTTTGAGCAAGTTCACACAGACTGGAGATACATAAGTGCAGACAAATCAAATAACCAAGGTCATCTTTAGAAGTGTAGTTTTCTTATCACTATTGCTAGTGGGAACTGTCGCTTTCTCTTGGGGAAAGTGTCAAGAACACTGTCATGAGTTGACTGACAAACCTTGAAATTCACTGTTTCAAAACCAATTTGCAGAGTTATTTTCATCCAAGTCACCTAATGTCTCGGTGTACCTAAGGATTGAGGTTGAGATGCCCAGAACCCTGGAGCACTTGGTAACATAATAGTCTGACTCTCAGAACTCTGAATAACTACAAGGAATAGCTGCAACTAAGCCCAATCAAATTCTTTTGATCCTGCTAGGGTCAAAAGCATCACATATCTTTCTTTTTTTAGCATTTTTTATTTTAATTTTTATTAATTATACTTTATTCACTTTGTATCCCCCCCCCCATAAACTCCTCCCTCCTCCACTCCCAACTCTACCCTCCCTTCCCCTTCTCCACCCATGCCCCTCCCCAAGTTCACTGATAGGGGAGGACCTCTGCTCCTTCCTTCCGATCCTAGTCTATCAGGTCACATCAGGAGTGGCTGCATTGTCTTCCTCTGTGACCTGGTAAGGCTGCTCCCCCCTCAGGGGGAGGTGATCAAAGAGCAGGCCAATGAATTCATGTCAGAGACAGTCCCTGTTCCCATTACTATGGAACCCACTTGTACACTAAACCGCCATGGGCTACATCTGTGCAGGGGTTCTAGGTTATCTCCATCAATGGTTCTTTGGTTGGGGTATCAGTCTCAGAAAAGAGCCCTGTGCCCGGATATTTTGGTTCTGTTGCTCTCCTTGTGGAGCTCCTGTCCTCTAATATCTTATGTGTGTCTGTTGAATCCTAGTAGGTTTCATGTTGTCCTTGACCTCACTTTGCATTATGCTTCCCATGAGAGGGTAAACTACCTCACCTAGAGCCAATGAGGTAAAAAATCAGTTGCAGAAGCTGCAGACTTGATCTTTCCACTTACTCCATATTTGCATTAACCCCTATCCCATGCTGGATTACAATTGTCCCACTTATATAAAACCTTGATTAATGCACGTGAGTAGAATTATGCATAAAATAGAGACTGTTACAAGTTATAATGCATTTTTTTGCATTGTTAATTGATACAAGTAACTGAGCAAATCTCTCTCCATTATAGTCTCATTCTTTCCCCTTCCTTACATCACTCTCTAATTCCTTCTCTTCCTAGTCTTTTCTTTTTCTCTTCCACTGAAAAAGTAAGGAGAAAGGCCTTAAATTAGCAAATGAAGGAAACTGTCCATTTGCTAAGATGGAAATTTTTATTCATGCAATTTTCTTCCTTTGCCCAATAATGTGGAGTTTATAAAATAGAAATTCTCAATTTCACCTGAAGCCACTGTCAAAACTTTCATAAGAAACTGCAGTATTTCTGCTTACCTGTCTGCAGCTCAATTTCTACAGCTAGTTTGAAAAAGATGCCAAAACCCATATCTGCAGAAAAGATAAATAATAGTTTTCCTATTCCTGAAATGTGTGCATAACTCAAACTCAATTTTGACTGAAGCGTGAGATGGAATTCTCAGCTCACAGTGAGTTTATTTCATGAAGGAGCAACTTTTCCCCATTTTCAACAGTGTGCTTAATTCCTTCCTTTAAAAAAGGCCCCACACTGCATCAAGAATCAATACCTGCTTGCTAGTGACAAGTTGAACATAAAGAATAGTTAGAAGAATCCCTATTTTTTTTCCTCTTCAGGAGTACTACTACTTAAAATCTGCTTTGTTCTTTAAAGTACCTTGGATTGCTCTATATTAAGAGCACCATAAATTGTAATCCTCTGAGGTGCTCCAGTGTGGCGAACAACAGCTCTCAAACCCTAAACAGGAACTAGAAAGTAAAAATTGGAAATTATACCAGTAACCACTTAATCAGAGTATCATCACACAGTTTTATAGAACATGTCCTGGCACTCTGGTACAGGAACTGTAAGGAACTCATTAGGGAAGAGTGCTCTTAAAAAATATCAAGGTATTGGGGTTTCAGTTTTCCCTTTAGAGATTTTAGTTGATGCATTTTGCCTGGGAACCAGGAATGTCTACCATTGACCCATGGGACTCTGCTGTGGGTGTTTTGTTTTGTATACACAGGGCAGGGGTGGGTGGGCAGTTTTTGACAAGTACTTTAATGGCAGTATTGACCCAAAGACGCAATCTGACAGCTCTGTGTGGTGTCTGATTTGATAATCTCCTTAGCCCTAAAAGGGCTCTTTTCTTGAAATGTTATGCAATAAAATTTTGCATAGTTTTATCACTGAGTATAAATGAATCTACAGAAGGCTGAAAACTTTGTTTCTTATGAAGTATGTGGACACTGTGCATTTCTGTCAACAATTCTCTAGACTAGAAAGAAAAATTAAGTTGCTCTTTTCCCTCTCTCTGTCTCTGTCTCTCTCTGTGTGTGTTAATAAAAAGAAAAACCACTTGTTTCATGAATTGACAATTTCTAGTGTTAGCTCAGTCTTCAGAGATCAGGTTACATCACTCTTCTGTTCCTTGTCATTCTTCACCTCTGATTTTTGCACTCGCTTCCTCTCTGATAGCAGTTTCCTGGCTCCAGTAGCAAAGGTAGTGATTGCTGAAAAATCTTTTTACAGTGCTTAAGTTAAACTATGGTAAAATTTTAATCAGTTAGTTTTGGCGTCATCCTGGGAGTTACTCTAATTGCACAAACTTTTTTCTGATTGTCATGATAGAATGATTGGCTTAGCTTTTGATATGTGCTGGAGAAAAGTAACTTCCTTGAGACTACAAATATTAAGTGAGGGGACAGAGTTGCATGTGATTGATTGAACTGGTTGGTTGATGTGGATTCTTATTGCTAATTATAGGAGGGTTGGATTTGTGGGGAGAGTTCCATCCTGGGTAATATCCATCATGATAGTGTGTATACACAGAAACTACATGAAATCATGTTCAGGCTTTCTCTTTGAAACTTTACCAGAGTTTGAAGAAGCCAACCTGCTATTTTGGACTGTCTTTCTAGCAAACACTGCAGAACAAATAATAGAGATCTCACTATTTGGAGCTTTTCTTTATGTCAAGTTAATAATTATCTTCATGGGATGCCTGACTTGTACTTGAACTCTCAGCTACTCCCATGACATGTGCATAGCTTGCTGTCTTTGGTATGTGTGATGGCTAACTTTCTGTTACTAAAACTGGAATTAATTAAAGCTTCAGGAAGGAAAAGTAGCTAACTTTGCTCATGCTTTCAGAGGTCTCAGTCTGTATTTTCTTGGCTAAATTGCCTTTGGCTCTGTGGGTAGGCAGTAAAGGATGGCAGAGAGAGCATGTAGAATATGATGTTTGATTCGTAGTGGCCAGGAAGCAAAAAGAAAGGAAAAGAAGGGCTAGGGTCCTACATAACCCTTTAAAGCACTTCCCCAGTGACCCCGTTTCCTTCCACAGTTCTCCCATGTCCTGAAGGTTGCACAGCATGTAGGAGACCCAGGCTTCAACGTATAGGCATTAGGAGGAACAATGATCAAAACCTTAATATTTTTTATGTATATCCTTCCATAGAGATTTTTAACATTTTCTTGTGCCACAGGCCCCTGTGAGTACCCAAAGAAGCCTAGACACCCCTCATCAGAGTAGTATTTTTAAAGATATAACTTGAAACCCATAGGATTACAAAGTCAATATTTTAAAGGTTATCATCAAATGCATCACAAATAAGTGTGTCGTATAGAAAGACATGCTCCTTTAGTAATGCGTTCAACTGTTCAGTAAAAATAAATGTTTTCCCCTTTCCTTGGTGTTACTGCACTTGACAGACTTGTGGGACTACATCGAGCGTCCAGGGACTAGTAGTAAGTATTATTGTCATGTAGATCCTGGTAGCTTTTTAATAAAGATGCCCATGTAATTCCCCATCTTTAGTAAAGATACCGATGTTATCTCCCACCTTAAACAACACCAGTTACTCTCAATTTCCCTTGAGAAAAAGTGAGAAATTTTTAGCCTGTCACACGGGCCTTGGGACAACATGACTGGCCTTAATTTCTTCAGCTTCCCCCTTTTCACCTTAAGCTCCGACAAAGCTGCACACCCTGTAATTTCAGGAATTAACAGTGCTTTCTCATCAGACAGTTCACGTAGAATCTGTGTAAGCTCTTCCCCCTTTTCGCTATTTTACCTGGAAAACTCTCTGTCATCGCTTGTAATTCAACCTGACCTGCACACGTGCTTACTGCTAAGCAGCACTTGTATTCTGAAAAACCTGTTAACACAAAGAAAACATTTTTTTTAAAAAAATCAGAAAAGCATAAACTTCCTCAGATACTCCTCACAAGAGCAGGTGGTCAGACCAGCCTCTCTGTGATGGTTTACATATTGCATTACCACCACCAAAACTCAGTTGAGAAGAAAGAACCCTGTTTGAAGAATTGATACTTTTTCTGTTTTCTTTTTTAGTATGGATGTAGTTTGGCCAGATAGCTTAAGCTCCTGATTCTGTGACTTTCCTTAGGTGTTAGACTATAATGAGAAATCAGAAACCACTTTCTCTCTCCAATGATGTTTTTTTTTCTTTTCTCAGAATATTTTTATAGCATCTGAAATTGAAGTAGGAAACTCTCCATTATAAATAAGCTTATATTATTAAAAACTGTTTGAATGTGTATTTTAATCCTGTATCAAATATGAATGTAAAAATACATTATTTAAATGAATTAATTATTGAGTCAACAAAAAAGCAAAACTCCTGTATACTTACGGAGGGTTTTAAGGTTTTTTTTTTAATTTATTACAATTTATTCACTTTGTATCCCAGCTGTAGCCCCCTCTCTTGTTCCCTCCCAATCCCACCTTCCCTCCCTCTTCTCCTGCCATTCCCCTTCCTCAGTCCACTGATAGGGGAGGTCCTCCTCCCCTTCCCTTATGGAGGTTTAAAATATGCTATTATACTGATATCACTAGTAATTACTTTTGTCATTTTCCATTTATTCTTTCCAAGGAATAGTTTTCTATGTTTTTTTTTATTATTTTTATTCTACGTTTTTTATACTTTATTCACTTTGTATCCTGATTGTAGCCGCCTTCCTTCCCTCCTCTTAGCCCCACATTCCCTCCTCCTCTCCCAGTCCCCTGAAAAGGGGGATTCCTACTATCTGACCCTAGCCTATCAAGTCTCATCAGGGCTACCTGTATCCTCTTTCTCTGTGTCCTGGTAAGGCCACCCCACCAGTGGGAAGTGATCAAAGTGCAGGCAACAGAGTTCCTGTCAGAGACTACCCATGTTTTCCTTATTAGAGGACTCACATGAGACTGAGCTGCCTATGGGCGACATTTGAACAGGGGGGGTCTAGGTCCTTTCCACGTGTGGTCCTTGGTTGATGCCTCAGTCCCTGCAGGCCCTCCTGGGCCCAGAGTTTTTTGGCTTTATTTCTCTTGTGGAGGCCCTGTACCTCTAAGTCCTTCAATTATCTCCTGGGCACTGGTGGGTGTGTTGAAGGTCAGGGATCACAAGTGTGCTAGAACCCCAAAAGACGGGGGGCAAATTCAGGTGAGGGGCACCAGACCCAGTGCAGGTTCCTCGAAGGGCTTTGGTACAGGTGGCAACCATTGTGTTCCTGAGGAGGGAGCTGGCCTGCGGCTTTCTGGTACTCAGATTGTTCTGGGCTCCACCATCTTATATCTGGAAGGAGTATGATTCTGTAGTTCACCTTGTCTCCAGAAGATGACCAGCAGGACTTTGGCTTAGAGGTTGGTACACTGTCCCTGGAATCCTGAGGTTGCCCTCAGGGGAGTCAGAGGGATCCGATGTCTGGCTGCTAGAACAGAAAGTCCCTGGATCTGGGGTCCAACTCACCTGGTATTGGAAAAGGCAAGGGGACCACAGCTTAGTACTCCTAACCAGGGAGAAGACCACGGGAGGCCTGGATTCATAGACCCCAACTTCCAGGATGTCCCCTGTAGTCTGGAAAGCACCAAAGTTGATGATCTGGATCCAGTCATCTGTCTACTCACTGGTTTCAAAGTCTCTGATCCTCTGCCCCTCAGATATGGTACATACTGGTCGCTGCCATCTTGGATTTTCCCCTCCTCTATGTTTTTTTTTTTTGTTTTTGTTTTTGTTTTTGTTTTTGTTTTTAAAGTAGCCGGTTTAATATAGCAATACTGTAAGAACGCTAGTATAATTGTCTCTGTCTCTGTATTACAACACCCAAGTTGAGAAAAGATGAAAAATTTTGCTCACAGTCATAGAGCTGGTAGAGTATTTCAGTCTAGGAACAGAGTCAATGCTCTTTTTCATAGCTGCTGTGACTCAGTAAGTTTGGTCCTAGGCAGTAAATTCACACTTTACAAATGTATATAAAGGCAGAATGTATGTGGCCAGAGATATATTTACACATACATACATAATGTCCATGAATTTTTTCACATTCTGGTTTAAACATTTGACTGCTTTGCAGAACCATTATTAAGAATTCCTCATGTTTAGGACTTAGAGAACTTTTAGCCAGGAAAATTTTGGCAGAAAAATGTTGTGCCTCAGGCACTGGCCATTTTCTTGCCCATGAAGGTCTTAACTTATTAGTTTTTGTGAAGGTATCATCTTGACCCAGTGCCAGGATGGGAGTTTATGTGGGATTTGAAGATAATAAACCTGCACTAACTTGGACTTATATTTAAGACCTAATGATTTCAAATCGCAAGCTCCTCATGGGTGAAAAATTGAAAGCCTTGATAAAACTTAAAGCATAGAGAAATCACAAAATTTAAGGAGTTCTTTTTAATATTTCTATTTTTATTTTTTCAATTTATCATGTGTTTGTATGTGGTGTACATATATGGGTTTCCATGCATTTCCTTGTGTGTGTGTGTGTGTGTGTGTGTGTGTGTGTGTGTGTGTGTGTGTGAAATCATCTCTTGTCTACGTTTCTAAGAAGAAAAGTGTTTTGTACATCATTCAGCTCTCTATCACTAACATAATACCCAAAACAATCAATTTATGAAGATAAATGGCTTGTTTTTGTCCACAGTTTTTTATGTTCCCATCCATGACGGCGCCATTAACATTGGCCTATGATGAGGCTCCACATCATGACAGAAGCACAAGGCACCACCATCCCTAGCATGTCATCCAGGAAAGAGAGAAGAAAGAAAGGGATGAAAGTCCCAGAGACCCACAGCCAAACATTAGGCAGAGCTCAGAGAACCCTGAAGAAGAATGGGAGAAAGGATTGTAGGAGGCAGAGGCATCAAAGATACTATGAGAACACAGCCCACAGAATCAACTCAGCAGGGCTCATAGGTGCTCACAAAGACTGAATCCCACAACCACAGAGCCTGTGGATCTAATCTAGGCCCTCTGCATATGTGTTGTGGTTGTTTTGCTTGGAGTATTTGTTGGACTCCTAACAGTCAGAGTGAGAGTATATCTGACTCTTTTGCCTGCTCTTGGGACCCTTCTCCTCCTACCTGATGGCTTTATCTAGCCTTGAGGTAAGGGTTTGTGCCTAGCATTTTGTTATGCTGTGTTTGGCAGCCCTGGAAGCAGTGGATGTATGGGGAAAGAAAGACAGGGAGGGGGGGAGGTAAGGGAGGCTGTGGTCAAAATGTATTGTATGACAAGAAAATAAAGAAAAGTGTTCCCTTCAAGAAAAAGAAAGCCCCACAATCTGCTTGGTGGGATGCGCACATTGACTTAATAACCTCTCACAAGCCCATGTCTCTCAAAGATTCAGCCACCTCCCAGTCTTGCATCATGGGAACCAACTCATTTGAGTTGGTTGCATAACCAGTATATATCCCTCAAAAACAAATTATATCATTTTCCTTTTTTTTTGCCCCAACTGGATTCCTTTGAAAATAATTCTTGTCTCATATATTGCATCCCAACTGCAGCTTCCCTTCCCTCCACTCCTCCTCGTCCTACCTCCCCTCTCCCCCAAATTCACTCCCCCTCAGTTTCCTTCAAATTGCTTCATTTTCTAAGCCTTGTCATTCCATTCTACCTTTATAATTTTTATTAGATCTCTGTAGGACTTACTCAGAATATTATTCTTTCTTTCTAAGTTGGCTCAATTATTCTGTTATGTATTAAATTAAAAGGTAAATGTGTAATATCTGTAAACTCACTGGATCAATATATCTTTGTCTGTCTACATTAAGATAAATGAAATGTAGAGAGCACTGACTAGAAATGGCTGAATCTTGCAGAGCACTGTGAGTGCACATACACCCTTCAGGAAACACTGCTCCAGGCTCCACAGGAATAGCGGATCTGTCACCTCTGTCCTGTTGAAAGTGCATGGCATGAAAAGGGTGCTCTCTGGTCTGCTGCTTATGGATTATACATGCAGCTTTCACCTGTGGCATTATGTGTGCTGATATGTCAGCCTTGGTTATTGTCAGGTACTAAGGGGAGGGAAGCCCTTGATAAAACTGCACAATAAAAGCTATCATTGTCATATCGCTCTGCCTCTTCCTTCTTTATTTTTCTTACCTCTCTAGAAGTGCAGCCACCTATATTTTGCTTGCTCACCCCTCACTGAATGCTCCATTATCACTGTATAAGCAGAAATCTTTCTTTAGAGATATTTTTTCTCCTGCTATATTCTTTCATTACCTCAATCTGCCTCAAAACTTTCTAAGATGGCTTTCCTAGTTAATGTTCTCTCAGATATGTGGTGGTGGCCCTCTGATTTAATAGACTGATTCTTGATGAATTTTCTTATTCATTTATTAATTAAAACTTATTCATTTTGTATCTCTGTTATAGCCCCGTCCCTCATCTCCTCCTAGTCCCATGCATCCTCCCTCTTCTCTCCCTAGGCCCCCAATAGGGGAGGACGTCCTCTAAAAATATGACCAAATATTGTATTCTTAGCAAAATAGGACTTTGAATATTAATGCCTAGTGGTCTCAAACCATGCTCTGGTTCTCTAATAATGTGTTTTCAAGAGTCTAACACTTTAACTCTGTAGCTAATTCTTGGGTATAAACCCCTTCAATATACCTTAGATCTTACTAAAGAGTCTAGAAAGTCTTAGTTATTTGAGAGCAAAGTCCCATTAATTTTCTTATGGAAATTAAACTGAAGGCCCAGCCATAAATTCCTTGATCTATAATTGGATCTTGGGTGGTTATTCTCATAGTCTTTGTGTTATCATTGTACTAGAATATCTCACAGTTAGGACCCCATTGTAGATCAGAGGATTTGTGGTTGAATTGATGCTCACATTTCTCTTTTGGTAGTGTGCAGAAATCTTTTCTGAACCAAAGACACTTGAATGTTGGAGTGAACACTCTATGTGGGAACCAGTTCAACTTCTTTATGTTCAATGAGTTGAGTAGGTGTTGACTTCAGCAATGGGGCCTTGTCATCAGTATTGGAAGAGCAGGCTATAGAGCTGGCAACAACTTGGGTTGTTTTGGATCCCCATGGGACCGCTTCGGCCAACAGCTCAATAAGATGTAACCCAATCCCCATACTAGAAGCTTAATTTGATGACAGAAGTACATTAGGGTGTCTGTCTTTCCCATTATTTGTCAACTTTATTTAGGTCACCTTCATATATGTTTGAATTTTAAGAAGGTTTTATTGTATTATGTTTCCATACTACCCCTCAAATAAGCCTTAAGCTTTTCTTCATTTTCCCTTACTCATTCCTGTCTTCCCTCCTTCTCTCTACTTGTTTTAGCCCCTACTCATTTATCCATAAATACTTGTATTATTTCCTTTTCCTGTGGAGTTCTATCTGCCCCAGCTAGTCCCTTACTCTAACCTAACCACTGTGATTCTACTGATTATAGATGAGTTATCATTTACTTAACAGCTAATATCCACACATAAATGAATACAGATTTGTAGTTGTCTTTCTTGTTCTGAGTTACTTCACTCAGTATGACTTTTTCCATCCATTTACCTGCAAATTTCATAACTTTATCTTTCAGTGGCTGAGTATTATTCCATAACATTTTCTTCATCCATCCATACACTGAGTAACCTTTAGGCTGTCTTCAGTTTCTGGCTATTATTAGTAGGGCAACAATGAACATGGTTAAGCAAGTGTCTCTGTGGTAGAATGAGGTGTTCTTTGGTTATGTGCCCAAGACTGTTTTAGGTGGATCTTGGGGGAGATTGATTCTCATCTTTATATGGAGCCATCAAACTGATTTTCATAGTAGATGTCCAAGTTTGTACTCCTACCAGCAATGAATGATTGATCAATGGAATAAAACTGAAGACCCATATATAAATCCACACGCCTATGGACACCTGATTTCTGAAGCCAGAAATACACACTGGAAAAAAGATAGCACCTTCAAAAATGGTACTAGATATTCTCAATGGTTGCACAGAAAAGAATTGAAATAAATCTATACCTATCACCCTGCATAAAACTCAACTCCAAATGGATCAAAAACCTCAACATAAACAAAATACATTGGACCTGTCTAAGGAAGACGTGGGGACTAGCCTTGAACTAGTTAACATAGAAAAAGACTTTCTGAAGAGAAGACTGCAGAGGCACACTAAGATCGTAAATTAATAAATGAGACCTCATGAAACTGAAAATTTTCTGCACATCAAAGAATACCACCATTTGAACAAAGCAGCAACCTACAGAATTGGAACTGATTTTTACCAACTACACATCTGATAAAGGGCTAATATCCAAAACCTATAAAGGACTGAAAAAAAAAATAAACAAAACAAAAAAACAACTACAGCCAAAAAAAAAACAAATAACCCAGTTTAAAAATGAGGTACAGATCTGAACAAAGAATTCACAAAAGAAGAAACTCAAATCGCTATACAATGTGTAAAGAAATGTTCAACACATTTAGACATCAAGGTAATGCAAATCAAAACTACTGTGAGATTCCATCTTAATCCTTTCAGAATGGCTAAGATCAATAACAGTGACAGTTCATGCTGGAGAGAATGTGGAGCAAGGGGAACATTTTCCCTGCTACCCCTATTGCTTGTTTCTTTGTCATCTAGGAAAAGATCACTGTGCCAGATTTTTACAAAAATATTTATAATGTATTATAATTTTTCTTTGTTGTATAAGGTTTGTGTTCTTTTTCAGCTTTATGGCATTCATAGTTGGTGATGACTTTTCATCAAAATTATTATCTCCTCTTAGATCTCTTTTTATATTAGTAATCTTATATGATACTTAAAGGCAAATTTTATATTGGACAATCTTTAAGCTGTTCACTTAGACTTCCAACCACAAGCTGTTCAGCTAGTGCTTCTCCTGGGTTTGAAACCAGGTAGCCTCTGGCCCCTTAAAAGGCCAGTTTTTTGTTTGTTTGTTTGTTTGTTTTTTGTTTTTTTGCAATATTTGTCTTTAAATTTTTATTTCTGACTATCAACTGCTTAGTTATTATGTTAGCCATCAGTTAATGGAAATTCCCTGTGTTTTTTAAAACATCCACCAACAGCCACTTCAATAAAGCTGTGTCCTGCAGTAACACTAACTCATTTTCTATTTTTCTCCCAGGAACTTTTATCTCATTGCATTTATCCTTCAATATCTTCTTTTAAACCAGTTCCCTTGATACTTAGTTTCTCTCTTTCTGCTTTGGAATAAGCTCCCAAAGCCCTAAGGATTTTGTTGGTGAGGCAGTTCTCTGCTACTGTACCTGTATGTAAGCAGGAAAATCTTTTGTTTTAGATTCTTAAAGGCTTTCTTACTCAAATCCAGTATGCTTGTCCAGTCTGTATCAGCTTCATATTTATGTGTGCTCATGTCTTTGTTCATAGAAGCTTTGTCAGTATATTTATGGCACTGTGTATTCTAATATCACATTCGTTATTAAAAATAATTTTTTTCTAGAAATCTATTTTTTAGTTCCAACTTTTATTACTGCATCATCTCTGTTTTATCAATTCCATGATCTGATGAGTTTCCTGAAACTTTCAAAATGTTCCAAAGGTGGTTATAAACTACGCATTTTACCAGTTGCTCTTAAACATTTGGTCACGTTGGCAAAGCACAGTGCTATTAATTTATACAAATTAATATTTTTTCAATGATATATGTTTAATGATACCTTTGTTCATGCTTTCACCTCTTGTTTAGTCTTACCAGCGATCATAAACAATGGTCAAAGTGATTATCACCAACTATTTTGTAATAAATCTCAGTAAATATATTTTCTTTTTTTTAAATTGTTTTATTCATTACAATTTATTCACTTTGTATCCCAGCTGTAGTCCTCTTACTCATCCCCTCCCAATCATACCCTCTCTTCCTCTTCTACTCCCATACCCCTTCCCCAGTCCACTGATAGGGAAGATCCTTCTCCCCTTCCATCTGACCCTAGCCTATCAGGTCTCATCAGGACTGGCTGCATTGTCTTCCTCTGTGGACTGGTAAAGCTGCCCCCACACTCAGGGGAAGGAGATCAAAGAGCCAGCCACTGAGTTCATGTCAGAGATAGACCCTGTTCCCCTTACTAGGAAACCTACTTGGACACTGAGCTGCCATAGGCTACATCTGTGCAGGGGTTCTAGGTTATCTCCATGCATGGTCCTTGGTTGGAGTATCAGTTTCAGAAAAGATCCCTGGGCCCAGATTTTTTGGTTCTATTGTTCTCCTTGGGGAACTCCAGTCCTCCAGGTCTTTCTACCTCATCCTTCTTTCATAAGATTCCCTTAACTCTGTCCAAAGTTTGGCTATGAGTCTCAGCATCTACATTAATACCCTGCTGGGTAGAGTCTTTCAAAGACCCTCAATGGTAGGTTCCTGTCCTGTTCCCCGTTTTCTCCATCTTCTGAGGTCTATCATGTTTGCCTTTCTGAATGACGATTGAGCATCTTACCCAGGGTCCTCCTTGTTGCTTTGATTCTTTCCACTCCTAGGCATATATCCAAAATATATTCCAATATACAAGGGCATTTGCTCAACCATGTTGGTAGCAGCTTTATTCATAATAGCCAGAATCTGGAAGCAGCACAGATGTCCCTCAATTGAGGAAGGGATACAGAAATTGTGGTACTTTTACACGGTAAATATATTTTCAATGAAAATAGATTAATTTCTCTCAAGCAAGTTTAACCTGAACTTTCAGTTCAAAATTTGATGAAAGTGATTTTAAAATTACATTTGTCTATTTTATTGTTTTCATGACATCTTTAACATGATATAATTAAACTTTATTTAGTGTTTGAACATTTTATTGCATATCAGGTCATTGTTCTGATAAATTCTAACTGTAAAGCATTTACAGGAACTATAAATAACAACAGGACAATGCTCCATAACTCTAGAATTAAATTGGAAACATTCAAAGTCAGATAAAACTTATTCTTCATTTCAGTTTTTTCTAAAAAATTGCATAAACTTAAGAATATTATCAATTTTTAATACCATGGGTATCAGTTTGAACTTGAATTTCTATGAACAAATTTGCCAGATACCAGATTTGCTGCCTAAGTTGCAGGGACCTAGTATTGGTTTGAAATCCATCCTATAAGAAGAAGGTGATAGGAAGTTAAAGAAAGTGGGAATATCTATGTTGGTTATCCTCATGTGAAGCTTAGAAACACACAAATGTGTGCACACATTCATGCGTGTATACACATCCATATGCTCCCATGCATATATTAAAATATATTGTTATCAACATTTTAAGTAAAAATATTTGAAGGCTGAGAGCATCATATTCATACAGTGCATGCAAGTGTGCCCTTAGTTTAATCCCTTGTAAATATAAATTTAAAAATAAATAAATAAACAAGCAATTATTTCATATCATTGCATGTAAAGACATTTATTCTTGCCTTTTAAAACTTCTTAACTCATTGTGTTTGGGGAATTTTGCATATAAATCTCACAAGATCTTGTCTTATACAGGCAAATAGTAAAGCTCAAAATTACATGGCTTCAGGTCAACTTCCAGATAATAACTTTAAAGAAAAGAAGCTTGAATTTATATGCCTCTCACTTCAGAGCCTGAATGCCGGTCATCAGTAATCTATCTGGTATTCACAGAGCATTTATAGAACTACATAGTAGTGTTCATTCTGATTTCTCTTGCATGTAGAAGTAAACATGGCTTCTTTTGCAGGGGAAGTGGTAGAATCTTAGTCACCAAGCCTTACAGGCATGTGCAGAGGGATGATTTGAGGCTTCTCGGTATGGCCATCTGGAGCTATCAGATTTCTAGTCATCCTTTTCTGGGACGCCTTGCAGAAGATGTTGAAGGGTCTATAAAACATCCTGTCGACAGAGAGTAACTAGTGACAGGGATATGGATTTTATTGTAATCCTCACATGGTTTTTAGTTAATTTAAGTCACTATGACCATAAAAGTAATGGAAGTAATTTAAAGAAAGAGAGGCTTACTTTGGTTTATGATTTAGGGAATAAAATCTTTCAAGGTGGAAAAGGCAAGGAAACTGAAGCAGCTTGATCCAAGATAGAGAGAGTTCCCCACACAGCCTGTTAACATCTCAGTAGATCAGGAAGCATATGGCTTGGACTAGAAGTGTCTTATCACCTTCAAGGCCCAGCACATCAACCCAAGTCACAATCTGAAAGGTTTCACAACTATATAAGACAGTGTCACCACCTGGAGACGAAGTGTTAAAACAGGTAAACCTGGAGGGGGGGGGGCATTTTACATTCCAGCCATACACATGGTATTAATGAGAGGTTTAAGATATTGGAATTCTTAGATGAAATGAAAATTATGCTTACAAAATAAACCTGAATAATCTACGTAATCTCTTATAAGGTGTAGCCAACAGTCACATTGTTCCCCAGTAGGTAAAGCCGGTGTTTTCGCTGGTGCTGTTTGCAGAGTTCAAGAGATGAAAGTCCCAGCAGATTTTTAGAAAATGTGTTAAGTAGTGTTAAGTAGTTTTCCTTTTCCTCCATAGCAGTCCACCTACTCAAGAAAACATAGGCCTCTGTGCAGAACCGCTTGGTCACAAACTATTTCAAATCGACAAATATGTTCAAGGTAATTTTGGTCATTTTATAACTTTCCAAACCCAAGCAGAAGAGGCCTTCTTTGAAGCATTACAGAACACGAGCAGGCTTGTAAGACAGCTCTAAGGGTAAAGCGCTTTATGTGCAGGGTGAACTACCTGAGTTAAATCCCTGGGATCAACCTGGAGCTGGGAAGACAGAAGCAACTCCCCATGAATATTGTGGCATGTGCACATGCACACACAATAATAATAAAATAATTTTAAAAACCATAAGTGATCAGAACTCATGAAAAAAAAATCACCATACTATCTAGAAGAACATAACTATAGTCTTTAGACAATATGCAAATTAAAACATTTTGAAGCCACTATGTGATTATTGATAAAGTCATCTTGTATTTTAAAAGACTGAGGAAAAAATGAGTATTACATAAGGCATTGTATAATACCATTTAATAAAATTTTCATTAAAATTATTTTGCAATAAACGTGCTTGTAATTATTTAATTTGGTTATACGATTAAAACATTTTTTTCAAGCAGGGTGCAGCAGCACATGTCTTCAATCTGAGCACTCAGGGAGGCAGAGGCAGGTAGATCTCTGTGAGTTTGAGTCCAGCCTACTCTACAAAGTGAGTTCAAGACTACACAAAGAAACCCTGTCTCAAAAAAAAAAAAAAAAAAAAAAAAGCTTCTCCAGAGCCCTTGATGAAGTGTTATCATGAAATAACCTCTTCTCTACCCACACACATGAGTAATGGGTTGTGTTGATCACAAGGTAAAGCACTAAACATGTGAGAGTCTTTGTAAGAGATTCACAGCTCCCTTAGGCTCATCTTTTGTAATCAAAATGACTATACCTTAAGGAATCTGTTTGCTTTAAAAAAACAAACAAACAAACAAAAAAAAACAGTAATTTTCTTCAGAGGAATTTTAATTCAGGACATGGCTGTTTTGACAAGAGATTTCATCCAAAGCCCTTCTAGGTCTGTGTGATCTGGCTGGAAAAGACACATACCTTTTTTTTTTTTTAAATCTTTTATTATTATTTTTTTATTAATTACACTTTATTTATTTTGTATCCCCCCATAAGCCCCTCCCTCCTCCCCTGCCGATCCCACCCTCCCTCCCCTTTCTGCATGCATGCCACTCCCCAAGTCCACTGATAGGGGAGGTTCTCCTCTTCTTTCTGATCTTAGTCTATCAGTTCTCATCAAAAGTGGCTGCATTGTCCTCTACTGTGGCCTGGTAAGGCTGCTCCCCCCTCAGGGGGAAGTGATCCACGAGCAGGCCAATCAGATTATGTCAGAGGCAGTCCCTCTTCCCATTACTATGTAACCCACTTGGACACTGAACTGCCATGGGCTACACCTGTGCAGGGGTTCCAGGTCATCTCCATGAATAGTCCTTGGTTGGAGTATGAGTCTCTGGGAAGTTCCCTGTGTTCAAATTTTCTTGTTCTGTTGCTCTCCTAGTGGAGTTCCCGTCCCCTCCAGCTCTTACTATTTCCCACTTCTTACATAGAATTCCATTCACTCTGCCCATCAGTTGGCCATCACGCTCAGCATCTGCTTTGACAGTCTATACTGCAGAAGCTTTCAGAGGACCTCTGTGGCAGGTTTCAAGGTTGTTTCCTGTTTTCTTCTGGCTTTCAGAGGCCCTCTGTAGCGGGTTCCGAGGTTGTTTCCTATTTTTGTTTTCTTCTGATGTCCATCCTCTTTGCCTTTCAGGATGGGGATTGAACATTTTAGTTAGGGTCCTCTCTTCCTAGGCATATACCCAAAAGAGGCGCAAGTACACAAAAAGGACATTTGTTCAACCATGTTTGTAGCAGCTTTATTTGTAATAGCCAGAAGCTGGAAACAATCCAGATGCCCCTCAACTGAAGAATGGATGCAGAAACTGTAGTACATCTATACAATGGAGTATTACTCAGCAATGAAAAATAAGGAAATCATGAAATTTGCAGGTAAATGGTGGAACCTGGAAAGGATCATCCTGAGTGAGTTGACCCAGAAGCAAAAAGACACTCACGGTATATACTCACTCATATAAACATACAATATAGAATAAACCCACTAAAATCTGTACATCTAGACACATACCTTTAATCCAAGGAGACAGAGGCAAGTAGATCTCTGAGTTTAAGGCCAGCTTGGTAAAAAAAAGCAAATTTCAGGTAAAGAAAACCTTAGGTCCAAGCATGGTGATACACACCTTTAATCCCAGGACTGAGGAGAAAGAGGCATACAGATCTCTGAGTTCTAGTCAGTTTTGTTCAGGCAAGTTGGTTGAGTCAATGAGTTGAGAACTGAGTTTGTAGCAGTGCAGATTATGGAATTCAGAGGCAATTTTTACCAGGAGAGTTTTACAGAGACAGGTTGAAGAAAGAATAATCTATACACAGATGAAGACAGAAGGATCCAAAGGATAAGAAAGAGCCAGATGATTAGAACAGATTGCTAGAGATAGAGATAGTTTGAGACCAAGCAGAGCGATTTAGTAAGAAGCTGAAAGAAGCCAGTTTGAATCAGTCATCTTGGACAGAACTTTGATTCAGAACAGGTGAGTTGAATCAGTCAGAGTTCAGAAAGAGCTAGAAAGGGTGAGCTTATTCAGAAGCTGAAAACTCTTTAGGCCTAGATTAGTCTATACAGAGGCTAGAAGCTTTCAGCACTAACTAGGCCTATATTAGCAGACATAGGGACTAAGCCTCCAAGACAAAAATTGCCTTGGGAGAATAAAAGACACTTTAACAATTTTCCTATAAAGCACTGACACAGAAATATCAGTGATAAATAATAAGTCACATTATTATAAACCATGATGCTATCACAATGTCATTAGAAAATAACTTTTGTATTGCTTGTCATTAATTTTAAAATTGGAAGAACAGTCTCTTTAGCATCTTATTGCAATGTAATTTTATCTTTTTTTTTTTTTTTGTATGTGTATGAGTGTTTGTGTGTTGTGTTCTGCAAACAGTATCCATGAAGGGCAGAAGAGGACACTGGACTCCTGGAACTGGAGTTAAAGGTAGTTGTGAGTATCCGTGTAGGTGCTGAGAATCAAACCTGGGTACTTTCAAAGAACAATTAGTAGTTTTAGCAACCAAGCCATCTCTCAAGTTCCTGCAATGCTCTCATCACAATCCCATATCATCAAGAAAAAAAAAAGAAAGAAAGAAAGAAAGAAAGAAAGAAAGAAAGAAAGAAAGAAAGAAAGAAAGAAAGAAAGAAAGAAAAATGAAAAACAAGGCAGCTACCTTAACTCAATGCTACTGGGCAATTGAGTTTCAAGATACTCTTTATAATGACTACTGCAATGTTACAAGACAAACATAAGGAAAACTTTATGTATAAGCTAAATGGGTGTTGTTAGGGAACCCGAGAAACAAAATTTCTCCCCAAAGAGAAAATTAACTGTTTAAAAAGAACTCTAGCAAATCTTATCTGCTCTCAGCCAGCAAACTTCAGATGACCTTCTTTGGGTTATAAATCATGTGAAGATTAGAAAATAAATTCCCAGGCCAATGTGAAGACATCTAAGCTCATAGTCACAAGAGTGAGAATGTTATGATAATATCTTTCAGCATAGCTATGTCAGGACCTTATATTTGTTTAAATGATGGCGCTGATGAACACAGTCAAGAAAGGATATCAGTAACTTCCTTTGAGCTCACACAGAGCCTGCAGTGACATTGAAACCCATGGGAGCATCAAAACACTGCTGTTACGTAAGCTGAATACCCACTTTTGTTATGAGTTTAGTGCAGATGGTACTCACGTGTTAACCCTGCATTCACTTGCATTTCTGAGTCTTTGTTGTAGTCAGACTATGGCCACACTCTCAATTATACTTAGTTGATAATGCTCAGAAGTATGTGGATTTAAGATTGTAACAATTGAGAGAGGATGATTCTCTGCACCCGTCTTGCGTGTGTATGCATATTAATGAGTGTGCATGTACATTTGTGTGCAAGCAGGTGGAGCACAGAGTTTAATGTTATGTGTATAAGTTACTCCCCACTGTATGTATGTATTATGTATGTGTATATATGTATGTATACATGCTTGCCACAAAGCCACAGAAATTCTCTTGTGTCTCTACCTACCCAGCTAACACTGTGCCCAATTTTTACCTTCTGCCATTTCTATTGCTGTTAATACTCAGCTTTAATCTATTGTTGTCAGATAGGATGGAGGATATATCTCAATATTTTTATATTTGTTGAGACCTGCTTTGTGGCCGAATATGTTATCAATTTTGGAGAAAAGTTTCACGGGCTGCTGAAAAGGTAGTATTTTTTTTTATACTATCTTTTGTGAAATGCTGTATAGATGTCTGTTATATTATTTTACTTCAGAGTCTATCTATTTAGATTTTGTCTGGATGACCTGTATGTCTTTGTTTGTTTGTCGTTTATTATGTATGTGTTATATGTGTAGGAGTACATGGTGCAATAGTTTATGTGTATGTGTAGGTCAGGGGACACCGTTCAAGAGTCAATTCTGTCTTCCACCATAAGGCTACAGTGGATGGAATGTTGCCTTGACCCCAAGTGAATTTACCTGTTGAATTAGTTCATTGGCCCCAACTTTTGCTATGTTTTTATTACGTATTTATAGGAAACAGCATTCACATCCCAGGTATTTACAAAACAATGAAGATGCCCTATTTCTTGTAGTATCAAGTAGTCATCCAAGATCTAATTCTTAATAAAAACAAACAAACAAACATGTGAATAAGATCAAGGGAGATTATCTGGGAGAGTTTGGAGGGAAAAATGACAAAAGCAAAATAATATATTATGATCTAAAAAATAAAAAGTCAAATGCCTTGTGCTCATAGTGCTGCTGAAGAATGAGGGAACTCAGTTTTTCTTCAGAGGGAATGGCAGCCATTGGAAATGGATGAGTAATCATTTATACTATATATGTATTTTTTATCACATAATACCCAGAATCAATGTTTTCAATAATAAATAAGCATGATCAGTAGACATGTAAAAGTTTCAAGATTTTGATGGTCATATTTAGAATTATTTATAAAAAGGATTTAATAAAGAAAAATGGTATAAGTGCCTATTGAGATAAAAAAATAAAAGAAATAATAATTAATAAATTCATTTAACTAGGTAGTATGCTAATTTGCTTTCAACTTTGTGAGTTGTGTAATTCTATGTATAACAAAGAACTGTTTGGGGAGGAGATCCAAGATTGTGGCGCTGACCGCACAGAGTATCTGAAAAGCAGCTCAGCAGTGAGAGCAGGATGACAGGCAGGCCGTACTGTGGACCCCAAAACCTGACGTCTGTGTGTCTAAGGTGAAAGGAGAATCAATCCATGGATACTTCAAGGTCCATTTTCAGGCCTCCCGGCTAATGCCAGGAAAAATTCCCCCGCTACCGCTTGGCACTACAACAACCTTAGGCTACCCTCCCAACCCCACCATCTGCTCATACTTTCCTGAGACTGGCAGTAGCTCTCTGGGCTCTGACCTCGCAGCCCTAGGCCCCTCACCCAAATTCACCATTCATGGACATATTCCTGGGACTGGCAGCAGTGGCAAATGTGGGGCACAGGGAGGCTCCTATCCTACAGCATTAGGCCACCTACCCGCCCAAACACACCATCTGTGGATTGTGGATACCTTCTGTGACAGGCAGCAGCAGGGCACCCATGGTACTGACCCGAAGCCTTAGGCCACCTCCTGCCCAAGCCCACTCTGTGGATATCTTCCTGGAACCAGAGCCAGACAGCTTTGACCTTGAGCGCTCACTCTCACTGCCTGTGGAATGACCACCTTCCTGTAGTGTGGGTGAGACTACAAACCTGGGCACCCACTCTTACGGTCCTGTGGACACCTAGAGGCTCCTCTTTGCAAATCCAGGAGACCATACTCAACATTCTGTGGAAAACTTCCTTGTTGCAGCAGCTAGTGGTGCTCACTCTCACTGCCCAATGGAGGGGATACATTCTGTTACCGTGGGGAGGCATAGCTCCATTCTGCCTACTCCCCTCCCGCCTGGCTCACCCATGTCAGAATAAGACAGCACAGCACAGACAGTGAACACACTACTAGCAATAGTGAGCTAGGCTTGGGATCCATGTTCCATTTTCCTCCTCCCCAGAGGCCTGTGGGGTATTGAGCAGCTCTAGTCTTGGAGATCTTTCTGCCTGCTCCCCAGTAGCCTAGCCCACCTGGGTCAGAAACAATGAGGCCAGCACAGCCAGTGAACGCAGTAGAGCTGAGCCAGGCCTGGGACCTAAATCCTATCCTCTACCTTCTTAAGGAAGCCTGTGGAACAGTGGAACAGCTCTAGACCACGAGATCTTTCTCCCCCAGCTACCCGGGTCACAAACAGCGAGCCAGCAGAGACAGTGAATCCAGGGGAGACTACTCAAGACTCCAGAGACAGGTGGGTCAGTCTGCAGTACAGGCTCCAAGAATAATCAGTCAAGGCTACAGACAGACAACCACATGGCTAAAGGCCAGCACAAGAACACAGGCAACAAAAACCAGGACGTCATGGCTTCCCCAGAATCTCCAAATATAAACAGATATCCTATTGCAGCTGTAACACAGAAAAATGATCTTAAATCTATAATTATGCAGTTATTCGAAGAACATAAAGAGGAAATGAGCGCACAAAAAAAAAAAATGGAGGCACATATGGTGGTACATAAAGAGGAAATGAATAAAAAATATAGAGGCCATCATGGACAGACAGGAACCCACATTCAGTCAAATGAAGAAAATGGTGTAAGATATGAAACCAGAATTAGAATCAATAAAGAAAACACCAACAGAGAAAACCTGGAGTTGGAGAACTTAGATCTATTATGTGATTAGTTTTGATTATTGCTTGTTTGTGTGTACGTGCACCTGTGTGAAGGACAGAATTCTATAGTGAATGTATTTCTTGATAGCTTTTCACACACACCCTTTTTTTGAGACAGTCTTTCACTAAACGTAGAGTTCACTAATTTAGCTAAAATGGTTGGCCAGAAAGCCTACTGGGATTACAGATGTGCACCTCCTTTTTCTTTTTCAATGCAGCATTTTTTATTTTTATTAATTACAGTTTATTCACTTTGTATCCTCTTGTAACTCCCTCCCTTCTCCCCTCCCAACCCCACCCTCTCCCCCCCTTCTCCACCCATGCCCCTCCCCCAGTCTACTGATAGGGGAGGTCTTCCTCCTCTTCCTTCTGATCCTAGTCTATCAGGTCTCATGGGGAGTGGCTGCATTGTCTTCTTCTGTGGCCTGGTAAGGCTGCTTCCCCTTCAGGGGGAGGTGATCAAAGAGCAGGCCAATCAGTTCATGCCAGAGACAGCCCTTGTTTCATTACTATGGAACCCACTTGGACACTGAGCTGCTGCCAGTGTAGCTGGGATACATCTGTGCAAGGACCATGAATGGTCCTTGGTTGGAGTATCAGTCTCAGAAAAGACCCCTGTGCCCAGAAATTTTGGTTCTGTTGCTCTCATTGTGGAGCTCCTGTCTTCTCCAGGTCTTACTATCTCTCCCTTCTTTCATAAGGTTCCCTGCACTCTGCTCAAAATTTGGCTATAAGTCTCGGCATCTGCTTTGATACCCTGCACGGTAGAGCCTTTCAGAGGCTCTCTGTGGTAGGCTCCTGGTGCACCTCCTTTTAAATGTTTGAAAGATTAAACTCAGGTCCTCATGCTTGCATGACTGATCCATGTCCCCAGCTCCTTTCCTTCTTTGTCTGAAATTCATAGCTTAAAAAAAGGAGTTTTCCACATATTGTCCAGTTCTGAAACAAAATGAAAAAAAGAGTGATTATCTATTTTCACAACTAAGTTTGCTGAAGTACCTCAAGGACTCCAGCCCATGAAAAACTTACAGATGTCATATATGCACTGCTTCTGGTAGCTCAGCTACTGTAAATTCTGATAGCATTTTTCTTTTTATTGGTTTTTTAAGACAGGGCTTCTCTGTGTAACAGTCCTGGCTGACCTTGAACTCACTTTGTTGACAAGGCTGGATTTGAACTCATAGAGATCCACCTGCCTCTGCCTCCCAAGTTCTGGGATTAAAGGTGTGTGCCACCATGCTAGGCTTTAATACATTTTCAAACAAAGAAAACATCCTAGAGATTGTAATTGAAATTTTAAAGCAACGTCAACACTTCTTGAAATAATTAGGTCAGCTGTAGTATTTGAATTGTAAATGCACATTTCAAAAGGAATCAAATCATAATGTCAAGCTCATAGCATTATTACTGCATTAGATTTTTTTTTAACTTGCAATGACATATTGAAATTTTAAATTGCTTACTTGCTTCTGCGGCTTTGTGCACAGTTAGTATTTTTTTTTTCTCACTGCAAATTAGTCTCCAGTTTTCATTTTAGGATGTTCTTAAAACATATGAACCAGATTAACTTGTCTTCCATCTGTACAAATGTAGCTAAATTTCCCCGCCTTTTGTGTCAGCAAATGAATATTTTCTCTTCTAACATCCGCTTCTGCTGGGAGGTTGAAAAGAAAACAGAAAAAGCTAGACAGAGTAGAAAGAAGTACCACCATGATCTAATTTCTTTCAATTACTTTGGGTCTTACTGGAGCATTCATCTTATATTTTATGGTCACTCATTCATCTCCTGTGTTTTGCTGGCTTTGTAATCTCATCATTAACAATATATGAGAAGAATGCTCCCTCAGATTCAGCCATAACTGTGATTTGTTCATGGTTGCTGGCCCACTGGAGTGGGTTGGCTTTTGTTATGAATCATTTGTGCACATGATTTAATATATGTTTGGACCATAAGTCTGCCTTTGATTTTTAAACATTTGACAGGTTGAGTCAATCTTGCATGAATATAAGAAAAATGCAATGTGCAGTCAATATTATCTCCCTAAGCATGGTGTTTTCAGGCATGTAATCATCTGGGCTCATGGTGGCTGTGAATTCAGAATCATTTTGAATTAGAGTTTAACCAGCAGACTGTGCCCAAAATCCAGAACAAAAAATAATCACCAATAGTATTTGAAACAATAGCAAATTTAAAGTGTTGGGAAGTATATTGTGTAAACACAACGTGAATTTGCCATCTTAAGGAGTTCAGATCTCTGGATGCCTTGTATTGTATATTCTCAGAAAGGTAAACAACCTTCTAGCATTTATTTCTGCTTGTAAAATAGAGCCAAACCCAGAATCTGTTTCCTGGAATTATTTTTTTAGTATTAACTAATGCTATCTTTGACATGTGATCACCTCAGTTGCTCACTGAATATCTAGAGTAGAAATTTATTTTGCCCAGTTTATCATACTTTCAGAAAATAGCACGAATTCCAAGTACATAGCTTAATAACTTTCAGAAAGTTGGTAGATAATCACTTGGTAGAGAATGCACTCGATCAAACAGAGGTGTATGATTGTCTGTCTGTTCTAGAAGTTAGTCCCTGCACCATGACGAGAGGTGGTTATTAACTTGAGTTCATCAGCAATGAGTTGCTTGGCTTTTAAATCACCTATAGATGCTTCTAAATATCCTCTAGGTCCTATCATCTCTTTGAATAACAACATATGCTTCCTACCCAACACCCCGTTTTCCCCTTCCTTTACTGGTCTGCATAAAGATGCTAATAAAATGACTCTGTCTTGTTTACTATCAAATGGCTAGTAATTCATCACTTTGTATGAGTTAGCTACATTCTATTCCGAGTTTTATTTGTACCCAGGGACATTCTTTTCTTTTTGTGGCTAATGCTGCAAATAACAGTTTCCCATAAGTTTTAACCAGTTTTGTATTCACAAAATAAATATCCTCTAATTGTGGTATCTTTGCTATATGTTCCTAGATTGACATTGCTTTTCTTCCTGCTGGTTTATTACTTAATTTCAATTTTATCTATCTATCTTATTCTGCGACAGCGTCATGCACATTTGTAATGAAATTTAGGTGTTCTCACCCACTATAATCCTGCCTCATCCCTGCTACTTCTCTCGCTAAGTTTGTTCTTCTAAAGAAGTCTCCTTTCTACTTTTATGTGTTTTGTGTTTGTGAGATCAGCTCAGCTGTAATAGTGCTACCTGCATGACCTGGGGTGGAAGATTATTTACAGGAACCAGGGCAACTCAGCAGTGGCTATCAGGAAGTTTCTGCATGTATCCAGGCAGGAAAGAGATGAAAATGAAACCTCATTTCCGGTTAACTTTGTCAACCTGAATCAAGACTTTGGGGAATCTAATGCCAGGCAGTTCAGTGTCAGCATATTTAAAACTCAGTACAAATTGGAGAAAAAAAAAAAAAAAAAAAAAAGGTTTTCCTGGTGTAACATAATCTCTGGTGCACAAGGAAGTATAATTGCCTGGAAGCTCAGCTCAGTGTACATGTCGTTTCTACCAAGAAGATGGTTTATAGAGATGATAACTTAAGGGTCTAAGGAAGACTTTAGCATTGAGACCAGCCACCTCTGGCTTTGGTTGTAGGAGCTTAAGGGAGTCTCTGGCTATATAGATAATGTAAGGGTCATTTAGATTATTAGGTATCTCTGGTCTTGGTTGTGGAAGCCTCAGGAGTGTCATTTAGATGGCTAGCCACCCCTGGCCCTGGGTATAAGAAGTTGATATGATCTGGCCCAACAGATAATGCACTGGGCTATTAACACCTTCAATGCCCAGTTTTGTGGATGGAAGAACAGGTTATTTACAACTTTCCCACTGGAAAGATAACCCTGAATGTTTGCCATTCCTGGTTCTCTGGAGATCTGTGGGCACAGGGACCACCATGCCAGGCTCCCAACAGTGGCTACACCACTGAAGAACGTGACCCCCCTTCTTCCAGCCATTATTAACTGTCCATAGTCCTTCAAGAAGTGGGAGGCATCCTGAGTTCTTCCCTCATTCATGGTAAAATGTGATGGGACCAATCTTGTAACCACACGTAACCACAGCTGTTGTAAGCTCATAAGTACATCAGCCATATTATTACATTATGACCAGAAGACAAAGTCTCATCCCATTCATCCCCAAGTTGAGGTTCTTAAAAAATTAAAACCTTTCTGCCCCTCTTCTGTGACACAAATTCCCTGAACGTTGGGGTCAGGTGTGTATGTGTGTGTGTGTGATATAGATGTCCTATTTAGAACCAAGCACTATAGGACCAAGGACTAATGTCACTTCTTATTTGCATTTTTGACAAGTTGTAAATTTCTGTATTAACCACTGTCTGCTGTATAAAGAAGCTTCTCTATGGATGATTGAGAGCTGTAGTAATTTATGGGAATAAAGATCCAATATGTCTTGAACAGGTAGTTTGAAAGTATAATCTATAGCTAGCAAAACCTAGTAGTAGGTTCTCCTCAAAAGCCTATGACCTCCCCAGCCATGGATGGGTTCTTCGCTGGGTTTTCCAAGCATGAGTTCCCTTCTGTGGAACCGTTCTTAAAATCTAATTAGTGGTGGTTACCAACGTCACTCATAACATACATTCCACCATTGCATTAGTGAGCAGCTTACCATGTCAATCATTGCTGTAGCTCACAGAATTCATAGCAATGAATGAGTTTTGGTGCCTTTTCTCTCCAGCAGCTTATATAGCACCTTTTGGCACTATGAAAGTTAATTAGTAGACAAGAGGTTTCCCTCAGTCCTGTCATCAAAAAGTTCTGTGTCTTTAACAACAGGGTTTTATTATCAAGTTCTGATGGGTGACTAAGAATAATGACAGTAGCCTGTTTTGTTTGGAGGGGCCCTGGGACCTATCTCTCTGACCAACATGTCAGAGGAAAGTATCCCAGGCCTGGCACTGGGATTTTTGTTTAATAAGCTATGACTCATGGGAGGAACGTTCTCCCCTCCAGATAGGTTACCTCCTCCTTTCATTTTTAAAATTACATTTTTGGTAAGCTCATAAAATGAGCTTTATGCATCCTAAGTGTTATTTCCTCTCTCTCCTCTGCCTTGCCCTTCTATCACTTTCCATATTTAAATTCCCTCCCATTATTTTCTTCTGACCTGTATTCTACTATTCCTCCCCCTTAACTGGCTTTGTTTTGCTAAATACCGGAGTCCAGAAAAAAACTTCGCTACAATCTTCCCTATAATGTCCTGGTTTAGATTTTGTGTTTATGTTTTAATGGTCCTATAAAGTGAGACAAGGAACATTTCTCATCTTTCTGTTTGGCTGTTTTATCCTTTCTCTTCTTTCTTATAATTAATATTTATTTTTCTACATCTTTGACAATGAATAAATTTCAAAAAGCCTGGGCTTGTCATCAGTACAGTTATATTTGTCATTAATCGTCTATTGCTTCATGGCTCCACATGGAATTAACTTAGCATTTTTGTGTGTTTTACCATGTAGATTTACTTTTTGATCCTTAGTGTCTTCAATATTCGGATATAAACATTTTAAGGGTCTAATATTCTTTTATACATTGTAATGCTGTATTAGGTAAGACTTGATGTGTTGGACCATTGTTTCCAAAAGATTTTATTTCTTTTTATGAGATATTTCTTTAATATATTTTAATTATTTCGTTTTCAAGAGGCTGGTTTCATTTAGGTTGTTTTATTATTGACTATATTTACAGGTTAGTTATATTTCATTCCAAATGTTATTTGATCTAGAACATCCTACAGTTTGTTCATTTGAATATACATTATATCCTTTGTTTGGTAAATAGTTTTTGTATATTCATAAAATGGGCATTTTCATTTTTTTTCTTAGATATAGTCTGTGAATATTGATAACATAAACATGATCAAAATTATCCATCTGCTCCTTTGTGGCATATGGAGTTAGCTACCCCACTCATTTCTGGGATGCAATTGTCACTTACACCTGCACATTAATTATACTAGTTAACTTGGGGAAAAATGAAGTGTTCACAGACAAACTGATTCTTGAATGTTAAACCTTAATATTAAACAATGTTTTCTAGAATAGTTTTAGTTGATAAGCCACCTGAATTTTGTTTACTCAATTTAACTTTTTTAGATAACATTTCTGTTTAAGTCACGAGCTATTTTCTTTTTGTGTACCTAAAGATGAGTAAAAATTAAATGCTAAATTTTGTTTCCTAGAATAATGAGTTGGTTTGTGATAATGAGGATGCCTAATTATGCTGCAATTGGCAAAATAATTCAGAGTAGTTTGCATCATAACAGACCTTCATTAATTATGAAAAAATTAGGCATCTTCTTTTCCCAAATGTACCCCTCAGAGGTTCCTGAAATGGTAAATGAGTGAGTGAGCTGTCAGTCCTGGGTTTCAAAATGGCAATGGTTTTCCATATTAGTGAGATAAATCCTTCAAGCCAAACTTCTGCTGTGATCTAGGAATCACTGAGGTGTTTGATATGTGTATGCATCTAACAAAAACAATATAACTCACCTTCAAACATGCATAATGGAATCAAAATGGTGGTGATTTATGAATGAGCCAAATAGGACCCATTTGAAGTATCAAAACATTAAATATCAGGCCAAAATAATAATAATAATAATAATAATAATAATAATAATAATAATAATCAGCTTGGCTAAGAAATATGTCTCAGCTCATAATATTCATGAGCAAAAGTGAGAAAATAGCATAGTGATCCTGTTTCTCAGAACTGATTTTAAATCTGACATTTATATTTAGCTTGTTGCATTGTTTGTATAGTCCTATTTGGGATTGTTAAGTTTGTTTTTATATATTCTATGACTAATCATAGAAAATTAGGTATATCAAAATGTTACAATAGTTTTTTCACAGGCTTTCCATATTGGAATCTCCTAGTCATTGAAAGTCAAGAGCTAGAAGCAAGAACCTCATATATTTGTGTAATCAAACCATTCTGAGTAAGTTCTGAGAAAAAGCAATCATCTACAGAGCTTCAGATATTCTCAATACAATAAGTCTTGTTTTTCTCTAAGTTCAAAGGCAAACAGATTAGGAAACTAAACTGATTATATATTTTTTTTATGTTCACAAATGGTGAAATGAAAGTTTCAATTTTGCTTTTAACTCAGTTTCTTAAAAGATTCTGTTTAAGCACTCCACGCTTTTGAGTGATGTGGATAGTCTCTTTATCTCTTTCTGTCTGTCTGTCTTTCTCTGTCTCCCTGTCTTGGTCTGTCTGCCTGACTTCCTACTCCTCTCTCTCTCTCTCTCTCTCTCTCTCTCTCTCTCTCTCTCTCTCTGTGTGTGTGTGTGTGTGTGTGTGTGTGTATGTAACATTGCAGACATATGCCACCAACTCAGTTTTCCATTTTGGACAGTTTCCATGCATATTAGCCAAACGCAAGGAATTCTTTGATATTCAGAGACAAACTGTAAGGTTTCTGTGAAAGAAAGAAAGAAATTTAACTTTCAAAGGCACAGGAACACACTGTCCACATTCCTGATCTTACAGAAGTTATTTTAATTTCGCATCATAGAATTGGCAACCCTCTGTATTTCAGTTTCCTTTATTCTGGAAATGATGGCTGATCCTTCCTCAATATGTATGGATAAAAATGAATTGAGCAGATTTCTTCAGAAGAATTCCTCCTAGAAGCTCCAATGTCACAGTGGCCTGTGTTTTGTAACCTGGCAGAAGCTTAAGTGTCAGGGAGCATACCACCCACTTTACCTTTTGTCTTAGGTAAAGCAAATATAATGAGGAGAAAACAGATTTGATTTTTTTTCAATTCTCCTAAATTATTTTTAATTTTTAATTAGGAGAAAATTCTCAATATGAGTTATTTTAGTTTCCTTTATTAGCTTTTTGAAAAATTTTTCAAATTTTATGTGTATAAGTGTTTGTATTTTCAGATATGTCTGTGTACCGATTTGTATGCCTGCTGCCCACAGAGGCCAGAACAAAGTGTCAGAACCTTTGGGCCTGAAATTACTTACAGTTGTGAACCACCATGTAAATGCTGGAATAGGACTCAGGTCTTCTGGAAGAGCAGACAGTGCTCTTAACCAATGAGCCATCTCCCATTAACTTCATTTTATTTTAAAAATAATTTTATTTTATGTCAAGCTCTGAGAGTAAGACATAGCATATATTTGGTATATGTACGTTTTCTTTGTTAGTTTTACTATAAAGTTCTGGCAGTTGGCAAGGATTGTTGGAAGAATGGTTTCCTTTTTGGACTGAAGCTTTCATCTACTAGTATATTTTCTGCCCATGTTTGACTCAGTGCAGTGTCTCCTTTGCCCCCTACAGTTTTGTAGTCTTCCTTTTACATAAAAACATGCAAGGATGGATGCTATAATAAAAATGTGAAGTTTTTGTTTATTTTTTTAAAACAGGGTTTCTTTTTAAATTTCAATTTTATTTTTATTAATTACAGTTTATTCAGTTTATAACCCAGCTGTAGCCCCCTCCCCAATCCCCTCTGAATACCATATCTCTCCCTCTTTTCTCCTATGCCCCTCCCCCAGTTCAATAATAGGGAAAGTCCTCCTCCCCTTCCATCTGACCCTAGTCTATCAGGTCTCATCAGGACTGGCTTTTTTTTTCTTCCTCTGTGGACTGGTAAGGCTGCTCCCCACCTCAGGTGGAGGTAATCAAAGAGCCAGACCATGAGTTCATGTCAGAGATGGTCCCTGTTCCTATTATTGGGGAATCCTCTTGGACACTGGGCTGCCATGGGCTACTTCTGCGCAGAGGTTCTAAGTTATCTCCATGCATGGTCCTTGAAACAAGGTTTCTATGTATAGTCCTGGCTGTCCTGGAATTCATTCAGTAGACCAGGCACTTTTTCAGGTACTTGATAACAATTTACTAAATTATTCTGATAATGTTATTTGTCATTATCTTGATTGTTTGTATGGAGTAATACAAGCTGTACTATTTTTTAATTTATTAAAAATATTTGAAACATATAAAATTAATTACTCCCACTATTATAATAACCTATTGAACAGACTAAAAAGCAGTGATAAAATATACAATATAACATGTAGTTTAAATGTTTTAAATACACAGTTCAATAGCCTTGGTGTAACCACTTAAGAACCTTTTTATCAAAACAAAAAGAAATGTTGTATTTTGTGTGTGTGTGTGTGTGTTAGTAACTCGTATGGATATAGTAACCAAAGATAGACTGAAGCAACTGAAGAGAGGAAAGGCCAGTTTTACTCAGTGTCAGAGGATTCAGGCTATCATAGCGGGAAAAACAAGGCAGAACAGAAGCGTTCATATGGTAGACCAGGAAGCAGCAGGGAAAGGGGCACTGGGTGCCCTTCTCAGTTTCTGCTTTCACAGCTTTTTCCTTCACAGCTCCCGGCCCATAGGATGATACTAGCCACATTCAGGGCGGGTCTCCATTCTCACTTATTACACTCTTAGAATCTATTTACTCTCCAAATTTATATTCTGGAATCACCCACCATTTATGTCATGATATAAGAGAAGAGATTTTTTTTTTTAAAGCTAAGGAGGTCATTGTGGTGAAATAGCATGAATGGGTAATGCATTCAGAAGACTGCTGTTTTTTAGTGCTCTCTTCTCTGTCTCTATCTCCCTGTGTTTCTGGCTCTGATTTTCTCTCCTCTGCCATGTGACAAGCAAGAAAGAGGAAACTTCATCATACACAGACTATGCAGGGACTTAGATCTTATATTTCTTAACCTCTAACACTATGAGAAAAAAAATTGCATTTTCCCAGGCTTTTTTTTTTTTTTAAGCTTAATGCATTTGTTATGGCACCTCAAACTGACTAAGACACTTGCATAAGAGAAAACACACAATATTTGTCCTTTTGTGACAGTATTTCATGCTGCATGTTCCCAGGATTTATCCATAATATGTTACCCTTCATAACTGCTTTATTTTTATTTAAATTGGTTATTATGAATTGTATTATGTAGATTATGTAAGCAGCTACTGTGACACATATTACACAAGCATTTTAGGCATTGTTCTACAGTTAGGAAAATCAATAAAAGGCAAAATGCTCCCCCAGGTTTGTGTACTGAAGTTTAACAGTACAGGATACTCTCATGACCTCGGTTGTATTTCTTAGACACATAAAATATTGTTTCATCTCAGACCTCCAATGTATAGATATTGGGAATACTTAGAGCTCTCGCTGGTGGCTAGGGACATGAAAAGTACCTGAAAGGTTGTGAAACATAACTGTCAAATTAGGAAGGCCAATTTACAGAATCTGACATTACTATGATGATTGGTGCATAGAATGTCAGTGCCTTCACAACTTAAACAAACCACATTCATTATACTTTATGTCTACAGACATAGATGAAACTTGAGGAAGAACCCACATAGCATAAATTCCAACTTCTTGCTAAACTGACAATGAAACCTCCTGAGTGAAAGCTTGACTATATTAACAGCATGAATTGAACAAAGGCTAAATCTCTAATCCAGTTACTGGAAGAAGTAAGATCAGTGACAGATGCCTTGCAACTTTGTTGAGGTTGCCTTCTCATTGAAAGTTGGGGAGGCCAACTGTGGTAAAGGAGGCCATTGGTGGACCCTACCCATAAGATGACAAATTACCAGGAAGGTAATTTGGCTGCTTTGGTGACTACCATAGTAACAATGAAATGGCATTGAGGCTTCCATTCTTTCACACTATGCGTTGTGTTCATATACTCCCAAAGAGCCAAATGGTGAATTACTGATGACATGAGAGGTTGTGCTGCTATTTCGGCAGCTATGATTTCCACCCTTCTACTGATATATCTTCATCTGGGTAAATCAGCCTACTGGTTGCACTTTTGTTTGTAAGTAACAAAACTTACAACTTTGTTGCTTTAATTGCAGATATATTTGTTGTGCTAGTAAGTTGAAGCTATTGGCTGTACATAAGCAAGGAATGTAGGCTTTGAGTATTCTGTAATTGTTGCAGAACTACCTGAAGCCTAACAATTCATATCAGCACACGCTGGAACAGCTGTACCAGCTCACGTGGCACTTGGAAGAACAGACTTGTAACTGCAGGCTATTGGTGAAGTGGACATGTTAACATTACTGTGTACCTAAACAGTCAATTCTTAAGTTATTGGTGGAATTCCAGATTGTGGACAGGAGGCATAACTGGCAGTACTAGGCGTTAGAGATGGTGTTTCAGTACCAGGTATCATTTCACCGTTGGCATCCTTAGGATTTCGCTGCAAACTGCCTGGGTATATTTTCTCTGAAGGGATGATCCAGGGATGTCTGGTGGGATGGCTGGAATCAGTGGAGAAAAATCTAACATCAACAGAGGTATATTTCTGGAACTCCTGGAACTACCAGCTGTCTTGCTGAGCTACTGGTAGGATATGATCTGGTTAGGTTGAAAAGGTTGAAATTGAAATCAGCTTGAGATTCTAGTTATCATACTCATCAGAATGTTGCTACTACTCTTCCCCCTCTGTCATAGTGCTCATTATTGTCTACTTGTTCCTGCATTTGCTTTGACATCACCTTGTGTTTTCCTTACATTATTGTTGTTTTCTTGAGCTCTTCACATACCACTCTGCTGCCTACTATTAATGGTGTAATGTTTATTGTTCTTCTATGAACTATGTGTGGCAAATAGATAAGGTTCATTCCTTAGGAAGGATGAAAAATATCCTATTCTATGTATTTATACACATATGTACATTTATGAACATGTGTGCATGTCTGTAATCTTATCTCCTTATGTACTCATTGGTATATAGATTTCCCTCACTTACTGGCTATTATGAATAATGCTGCTATGAGCATTGGCATATTAGTACACACTCATACAAAAATGCACACATATGCACACACACAGAGGTGCAAGTCTTGAGTAATTACTACAGCTATTTCAGTTACTTTCCTTGTTGCAACAAAATCCTGACCAAAGAAACATAAGGATGGCACAGTTTGATTTGCCTTAAAGGGTAAGAGTAAGTCAGTTATAGAGGTTCAAGCATCCTGACAATAGTAGAAGGCTACTGGAAATATTGTACCGGCAGTCAGGGATTGTAAGAGATAAATGCTGGTCCTTACCTTGCTTTATCTTTTTATGCAGCCCAGGATCCTACCCCATGAAATGGTGCTATCCAATTTAGGGGTGGTCACCTAATCTCAAATACCTTCATCCTGACAATCCCTCACAGATCATTCATATTCATGAAGATTATAGAGCCTGCTGACAATAAATATAAACCACCCCTTGTCAGCTGGACTCAGATACGAAGTACTTGTAAGCCACTTTTATCCACTTGTACTCCTAGGCTCAAGGCCATCTCATAGCTCATCTAATATTTAGTTCAATGTGAAAAGTCCCCATACTTGTTAACACTGTTCAAAAGTATAAACATGGAAACTCTTCTGAGGCTGAGATACCTGTGAACTCTGAAGCTCAACAGGGAGATAGAACTTACACATTTTCAATACATGAGAGTAAAGAATGCACATTTTTATTTGAGAGGTAGGAATGGAGACATATCAATAAAAGATGATAAAAGCAAGACTTGGTCTCTTATGAACGTTGATGCAAAAAAAATACTCAATAAAATACTTGCAAATGGAATACAACACATAAAAGATACCATCCACCATGACCAAATAGACTTCATCCTAGGCATGCAATGGTGGTTCAGTATATGGAAATTCATCAATGTAATCCACCATACAAACAAACTGAAGGAGAAAAATCACATGATCATCTCCTTAGACACCAAAAAAAAGCATTGAACAAAATCCAACACCCATTCATGTTTAAAGTTTTGGAGAGATCAGGGATACATGGCACATACCTAAGCATAGTAAAGGCAACATACAACAAGCCTATAGCCAACATCAAACTAAACAGAGAGAAACTTAAATCAATCCTACTGAAATCAGGGACAAGGCAAGGCTGCCCATTCTCTCTGTAACTCTTCAACATAGTACTTGAAGTCCTAGCTAGAGCAATAAGAAAACTAAAGGAGATCAAGGGGATACAAATCAGAAAGGAAGAAGTCAAAGTTTTACTATTTGTAGATGATATGACAGTATATATGAGTGATCCAAAAAATTCAAGCAGAGAACTCCTTCAGGTGATAAACACCTTCAGCCAAGTGGCTGGATACAAAGTTAACTAAAAAAATTAGAAGCCCTCCTGTATACCAAAGACAAAAGGGCCAAGAAAGAAATTAGGGAAATGACACCCTTCACAATACCCACTAATAACATAAAGTACCTTGATGTGACTCTAACCAAGCAAGTGAAAGACCTGTTAGAAAAAAACTTCAAGTTTCTGAAGAAAGAAATCGAAGAAGATATCAGAAGCTGGAAAGATCTCCCATGCTCATGGATCAGTAGGATTAACATGGTGAAAATGTCCATTCTGCCAAATGCTATCTACAGATTCAATGCAATTCCCATCAAATTACCAACACAATTCTTTACAGACCTTGAAAGAAAATTTCTCAACTTCATATGGAGAAACAAAAAACCCAGAATTTCCAAAACGGTCCTGTACAACAACAGATCATCTGGAAGTATCTCCATCCCTGATCTCGAGCTGTACTTAAGAGCAATAGTAATAAAAACCACATGCTATTGGCATAGAAACAGAATAGTGGATCAATGGAACCGCATAGAAGACCCAGAAATAAATCCACTAACCTATGGATACTTGATTTTTGACAAAGAAGTCAAAATCATTCAATGGAAAAAAGACAGCATTTTCAAAAAATGGTGCTGGTCCAACTTGATGTCTACATGCAGAAAAATGAAAATAGATCCATCTTTCTCACCTGCACAAAAGTAAAGTCCAAGTGGATCAAAGACCTCAACATAAAACCAGACACACTAAATCTGTTAAAAGAAAAATTGGGAAAGATCCTTGACGTCATTGGCACAGGAGACAACTTCCTGAATAGAACAACAACAGCACAGGCTTTAAGATCAACAACCAATAAATGGGACCTCATAAAACTGAAAAGCTTTTTAACACATAGGACATTGTCATCAGAACAAAACTACAGCCTAGAGAATGGGAAAGGATCTTTACCAACCCTATATCTGACAGAGGGCTGATATCTAGAATATATAAAGAACTGAAGAAGTTAAACAGCAACAAACTAAGTAGTCCATTTAAAAAATGGAGTACCGAGCTAAGCAAAGAATTCTCTTTAGAGGAATACTGAATGGCAGAGTAACACTTAAAGAAATGTCCAATGTCCTTACTCACCAGGGAAATACAAATCAAACAACTCTGAGATTTCACCTCATACCCATCAGAATGGCTAACATCAAAAACTCACATGACAACACATGCTGGCGAGGATGTGGAGCAAGGGGAAGCCTCCTCCATTGCTGGTGGGAGTGTAAACTTGTACAATCATTTTGGAAATCAATCTTGTGCTTTCTCAGAAAATTAGGAACAATGCTACCTCAAGATCCAGCTATACCACTCCTAGGCATATATCCTAAATATGTTCAAGTATACAGTAAGGGCATTTGCTCAACCATGTTCATAGCAGCATATTCATGATAGCCAGAATCAGGAAACAACCCACATACCCCTCAAAAATGAATGGATGCAGAAATTTTGGTACATTTACATACTGGAATACTACTCAGCAATTAAAAACAAGAAATTATGAAATGGCAGGAACTAGAAAAATCATCCTGAATGAGGTACCCCAGAATTAGAAAAACTCACATGGTATAAACTCACTTGTAAGTGGGTATTAGAAATATAATATAGGATAGTCATACTTAAGTCTGTACACCTAAAGAAGCTAAGCAAGAAGGAAGACCCTGAGTGAGATGATCAATCCTCATTCAGAAAGGCAAATGAGATGGACATTTGAAGAGTGAGAAAACAGGGAAAAGGACAGGAGCCTACCACAGAGTGCCACTGAAAGACTCTACCCAACAGGGTATTAAAGCAGATGCTGACACTCAACCAAATTTTGGGCAGAAGTGCAGGGAATCTTATGAAAGAATGGGGAGATGAGAGACATGGAGGGAACAGGAGCTCCACAAGGATAGCAACAGAAGCAAAAAAATCTGGTCCCAGGAGTCTTTTCTGAGAATAATGCTCCAACCAAGGGCCATGCATCAGATAATCTAGAACCCCTGCACAGATGTAGCCCAGGACATCTCATTGTCCAAGTAGGTGTCCTAGTAAGGGGAACAGGGGCTATCGCTGACATGAATTCAGTGACTGGCTCTTTAATCACCTCCCATTGAGGGGAGGACAGCCTTACCAGTCCACAGAGGAAGACAATGCAGCCAGTCCTGATGAGAAGAAGAGGAGGATCACCCCTATCATTAGCCTGGCAGAGTAGCATGGGAGGAGAAGAGAGAGCAAGGGTGGAATTAGGAGGGGGTTAGGGATAAGGCTGCAATTGGGATACAAATTGAATAAATTGTAATTAATAAAAAATAATAAATTAATTTAAAAAATTAAAACGCAAAACTTGGATATCCATCATGGAAAACTTCAAATCCATTAGCTCCACCTAGGTGATATGGGACACCTTATAGAGTCCTCTGAGCTCCAGAGACTTTGAGTACTCTCTTTATTCAACTCTGTTCTCTGAAGCACACACACCTCTCTTTCTAGGGCCAGCTCCATTTTGCAAATTTATCTTTCCTCAGTGGACATTTTTTGATCCTGGTATCTTCAATATCCTGGGCTTTCAAGTGAAACTTCAATTTTACATTCATAGATTCATACTGTGTGTTCTCAGGATCTGCTTGCAGGGCCTCTAGTCCTGCCATGATTATACCTGAACTCAGCAGCTTTCTGAAATATTGTACTTTTTATGCATGCAAAACCACTACCATGTGGATAATCCTGATGACCTGTTGCCAGCTCAAAACATAAGCCAGCCTTCTGATACCATAGCTATAGCAGCCTCTGTAGATGTTAGTGGCTGAATATGCAAAATCTTCTTCCTAGGTAGTTGACTTACGAAAAGAACCAATTCTGTGTTATTCTTAGTTCAGCCTTTTTTTAAAAAATAACTTTGCATTTCATGTGCTGGAGCCTTTGATGAGGTGGGGTGAGTCTCTCTTCAGAACACCTTTCCTCTTGTCTTGTTGAAGAATGTGAAGATTACCTTAAATAATTACAGGAGCTTTATGGTCTGTATTTTCCTTCTCATCAATCTTAGACTTTCTTCTACTTCTTGAATTTTTTCATTTTTTCACTCTCATTCAGTCTCTCTCACTGTAGATCTGAATGAGAGCCCTGAACGTCAGCCATGCCAAGAAGCCTGATTTTTTATACCTTCTTAAAGAAGAAATTAGTTCATTAGTTTTTAATTTAGTCTCACTAAGCTTATTTGAATGTGGACAGAATGATTCTTCTTTTCAGAAGGCAGCAAGAAAGTCCTCTCTAGTCTGTTCATTTATTTATGAAACCTCATGAGTTGGACACCCACTAACTGCATATTTCTCAGTGTTCTGGTTTCCCAAACATCACCAAAATGGCCCATTAAGCTCCATTTACAACATTCTAAAGCTTTTCCAAACCAACACTACAAATTCTTCCACAACTCCCCTACAAGTTTGTTCCAAGTGCTAAAGACTTGCCTAGTCAGGTTACAGCCAGAGCCCTACTTTCACTATTTATTTTGTTTTAGTTACTTATCCCCCAAAAATCTACTTAAGGAAGAAAAATTTATTTTGCCTTATGGGGTAAGGAGAAGTCCATAATTTTAGGGAAGAAAGACAGAAGTAACAAGAGGCTGCTGGGCACATTGATCCACAGTCACGAAACAGAAAGTGAGAGGAATGATGCTCCTTGGTTCTTTTCTTGTATTCAGTCCAGGACTCCAGCATAGTGAAGGGTATACCCACATGTAGGCTGGGTCTAAACACCTCCGTTATAATGAACTATGAAAATTTCTTGCAGACATATTAAAAGATGTGTCTCTGAGGATTCTGTTGACTTTGTCAAGTTGACAATGGTCATAAACCATCACAGTAATGTCAATCATATTTTCATGTTCATTCCTCAAGTATATGTCTTTAGAGTAATGTCAGTTCAAGTCCTTTGCTGGGTTTCTTTGTTTGCATTTCTTTTTGTTATTTATTTATTTATCTATTTATTTATTTATTTATTTATTTATTTATTTATTTATTTATTTATTTTTGAGACAGGGCTTCTCTGTATAGCCTTGGTTGTCCCTGAACTTGCTCTAAAGCAATCAGTCCCAGGCTGGACTCAAAGTCACAGTGATTTTCCTACCCCTGCCCCTCCAGTGTTAGTATTATGGTGTTTGCCAACCACCACCAGGCTCTTTACTGTTTTTCTTTGCTTGTGTGTTTGTGTGCATGTGTGTGTGTGCTCTGAAGGGCTAAACACAAATCACTGAGTTTATTATGTCAAATATTTCTCTCCATTTATATGGATTATCTTTACTCTTCAATTTCTCTTGGTGTACAAAACAATGTTTTAATTTTATTGTTCTGCTTAACTGATTTTCTATGGAGGGGGCTGATATTGCTATCAAATCCAAGCAATCATTTTATAATCTATTATAATCAATACTATCCCCTATGTGTTCCTCTAACAATTCTATAATTTAGCCTTCCCCTTTATTATATATTAGATTTGGTTTGAGTTGGTTGTAGTATATCACATAAGATCAAGAACCATTTTTTTTTTTTGTTTATGAATGCATGTACATACCCAGTTTTCTGAATTGTTAGTTGAAAAAAGTTTTTCCTCATTAAACAGTCTTGGCACCATTGCTGAAAATCATTAACCTCTGTAAAGAAAGTTTGAGTCTGAGCTATCCATTCAGTTTTACTCATTAATATTTCTATTTTTAACTATAAATACCACACTTTTTGGAATATTGTAATAATATTTGTGATAAGTTCAGTTTCAGAAAGTGTTAACTCTTCAACTATATTCCTTCTTAAGACTGTGTATTGAGAAATCTTTAATATTACATATAGATTTTTGGATGGTTTTCTCTTTTTAAAAAATCTCATTTAAATTCTATGTTTACTATGCTGAACCTATAGATTGCACTAGATTCTACTCTCATCAGAACATATCATGCTTAGTCATCAATACCCAATGTCATTTCACTGTTACACTTATTTCTTCCAAAGTTCATTCAGCAATGTTTTGTGGTTGATGGCAATCAAGTCCGGGGCCTTGTTGAGTAGATATATTTTTGAGTATTTTTTCTTTGTTTTGATGCTCTTTTAACTTAAAAAACTATTTTAAAACAACAGTTTTAATTTTTGAAAATTTCATGTATTTATCTAATGTATTTTGATATCTATCTACCACCTCATGTCCCTCCAAAATTCATGCCCTCTTTTTTTAATTGTAACGAGTAGCCTCAAGTTCAATTAGAGCTGCCTGTGTGTGTGTGGAGCCATCAACTAGGACATAGCCAGCTATATGAGCCTTTCCTTTCCCCAAAGGAGAGTAACTGTTCTTCCCTTAACAGCTATCAACTGCCTATAATTCTTCAGCTATTCAAGGAGGGTCCTCACAGGCCCTCTCCCATCTGTGCTAGAATTTTGACTGGCTTTATCGTGTGCCTGTAACCACAGCTGATGTGGGTTGGTGCACTTGATATGAACTATAACCATGTTAGGTCCAGAAGTCAGCATTTACTGCTCTCCTTCCTTTCTGTGAACTCTTAAATTCTGTCTATCCCTTCTTCTACAATGTTTGTAGAGCTTTGGGTGTACAGAGGTTGATATAACTTAGTCATCTACAGCCTAGAGCTCAGATTACTATATGGAGCTCTTTGACCAGTCAGGAGCCTCACGATAAACCACTACCCGTTGCAAAAAAGAAAGTTCTCTCTCCAGAGTTGAGAGCAACACAAATCCAGGAGTGTAAACATAAATATTTAGAAGGCAGCTTGATAGTGTGACCCTTTAATAAAACAGTGACAGTTGGTTCTCCCCTGGAGTCTATGATTGCCAAAGTCACAGACTTTTGACCAGGCATGAAATCCGCCCTGCGAGGAGCCCTCATATCCACTCGGAAACAATGAATTGCCCATAACTGCCATGAGGCTGTTGCATCAGCAGATGTTTCTTGCCTTTCAGGTCAGGATTGTAGTATATAAGGTTGTCATTAGTTTATTGAATGAAATTATTCTTTTGTGTAAATTATATTTATTTTTCTTTTGCTAAATGTACTAGATTTTTTCCTTGCTCTCTTTTTCGCATTCTCTATCATTGAGAAAACACTGATACAATTTTAGAAATGACTTTCAGCTTTGTTCAGAGAGATTTATTTAAAGTAGCAATATTTATCATCTCCTACTTCCCCTTAGTTTGATTCATTTTATTTAGTGATATATAGATGAAGAACAGAGATAAATTGCACTCAGCACTCAAGGAATCTATTTAATTGCAACCCATCATTCCCAGCACTCTTAGTTAGAAATCAAAAGCATTCTAAGAAAACAATCCTTAGCTGAAGTATGATACTTTACACCTTCAAGTAAGCAAGGTTTAAGCAAGAACACCAATCAGCATGAAATTGGTTTCACCAATTGGCACTCTGGAGCAGAGATTTTGGCATATGAATTTTAATTTCAGCAACAAAATGCATCTAATTGTGTAATTTGCATATCTTTACTAAGGCATGAAGAAAACAAGAGTAAATAGAGAATGTTTTACTTCTGAAAATGAAGGACAGTAGTGGTTCCTGTTTTTCAGGAGTTTGCATGGTTTAGATTATATTTAATAAAATTCTTAAAAGATAAGAAGTTGGGTTAACTTAATACATAATGAGAGAGTAAGTACCTGGAGGTTTTTATGCTTTATTAATTATGTGTACATGTGTGAAAAAGATGTTCATTTCTTAAATTTAGCCCCAAATTATTTTTATTACTAAATTTGATCCCTTAATTTGAATAAAAATAGCGAGATCATGGAACATTGCTAAGAAGCTTTTAAATTTTTAAAAAGTGTGTTGCTTTCTCTTGAGTTAGGCAAACAAAATATCTACATTGGCAGTACAGAATTCTGTTACTTTTGCCATCTTTAAGACACATGGGAAAGATGCTTTCTCAAATATTTTCTTTAAGAATCTTATCCAGTCTCTGCAGGACTTCCTGGGCTCAGGTTTTTAGCTTTGTTGGTCACATTGTGGGGCTCCTGCCCCCTCCATGTCCTTCTATTTCTCCCTTCTTCCACAAGACTCCCTGCACTCTGTTCAAAGTTTGGCTGAGAGTCTCATCATCTGCTTTGATCCCCTGTTGGGTGGAGCCTTTCAGAGGACCTTCTATAGTAGGTTCCCATCCTGTTCCTTCTCTTCCATCACTTCTATTTTGTTTGCCTTTCTGAATTAGATATAAGCATGGAGAAGACCTAGACCCCCTGCTCAGATGTAGCTGATTGGCAGCTCAGTCTCCATGTGGGCTTCCTGAGTAAGGGGGGTAGCATGGGCTGTCTCTGTCATGAACTGGAATTGCCTGGCTCTTTGATCACTTACCCCTGGTTTTGTGGCCTTGCGAGCCCACAAAGGAAGAGGACACTCACAGTCCTGATGAGACTTGATAAGCTATGGGCAAATGGCAGAGGAGGAGTATCCTTCCTTTCAGTAGACTAGGGAAAGGGGATGGGGGAAGAGGGAGAAAGGGAGGAATGGGGGGTGAGTTGAGGGAAGGAGCTTCAATAGGGATATATAATAAATAAATTGTAAAAAATAAATATTAAAAATAGGTAAAATTAAAAAAAAAAGAATCCCATTCAGGGACAAATGACATGTCTCAGTGGGTAAATGCTAGTTTCAAAAGTGTGTGTATCTACTTAAAGACAGACGTGGTAGTAGTATATGTCTTGTAATCCCAGTATTCTTATGACAACATGGAAAACAGAGACTGGGAGAGTCCCAGACTCTCATGGGTCGGCTAGCATGGCATGTTTAGTAGCTGACAAGGACCCTGTCTCAGACAAGGCAGAAGATGAAGCTCAGTATCAGAAGCTGTCGTCTGTCCTCCATACATGTGTCTTGGCATGTACGGTCCTGAGGGTACCAACATACCTACCCCGACCCACACACAGATGATGGGAAGAATCTCTCTTAAACACACTGAGACATACCTATTACTACAAAAATACGTATCAAAAAGTGCTTCTTACCAGCCATAGGCACACATATGTTTGAGATACTGGCTTCTTTACTTTTCTATGGTGAAGCGCAAAGTCTTGGATTAGATGTTTACCTTCACAGTAGCCGTTTTACTGTTCCTCACTGAGAAAAGCCACATGTACCACTTAAACATTGCGTTCCTTAACTCATGCTATCTGTCAGGCTGACTGTACAACTAAGTTTCTGCCAATCAGCTGAACCAAGTGGAATTTACCCAATGGAATTTGCAGGAAGTATGTTTGTAAAGAGAGGGAATTCAGAAAGTCTAAGGCTTGTCTAAGGTCTGTCTTGCTACCAGTGTTGTATAAACACAGTGAGCACAGTTCTGCCCACAGGGGTAGAACACGTCAGCTCTCCCTCGCTTTGATGTACAAGTACAGACTTTAGCCTCTCTATCTACAGTACACACATTGCAGGAAAATAAAGCCGAGTTGACTACGTTATTCTTTGGGGGATATCCTGCCACTCTTTAAATGGCATTTGGAATCCTGTGTTTCCAAATTTATTTGGTTAATTTTATACAAGCTACTTCATTTTCTGAATTCACCATGGAAAATGTGCTATTAAGAAAATATTCTGTATATGAAAAGCTCATGGAAAATATCATATTTCATGATAAAAGACTAATGGATTTTCCCCCACTATTGGGAAACCACAAAGATACTGATTTGCCATTTCTGTTTTCTATGTTGTTGGGAATTATCCTGAGACAATTTAGGCAATAACAAGTATTAAATTAACTCAGATTAAAATAATTTTTTATTCTAATCTTTCTCCACCAGTGATTAATTTTTTATGTAGGAACCATAACAATTACACACAGACAGACATAAACAGTAATATTATTGATATATCTATACATTGTTAATAATATAATATACAGCTCTGCTTTTAATATATCTGCCTAATAAAGACACATGAAGAAACCCATCATTAATTAATACAGAAAATTTTAAAATTGCAATTTGTTGCTATTTAGGATCTAAATTCTATCACTCATAAAAGACAAATGTTATCTCCTAACAACTCAGTGTTGTTTGACGATGCAAATTGCTGATTATTTACTGAAGATGAAGTGTCATTTAAAAAGTAAACTGCTGTTGACAAGAATGTTTTGACACAAACTGAATCTACAAGTGTTTGTCTACATTCTTCAGTAATAGAAAAAAAAACCACATTTGCTAAATAAATATAAGTCTACTCATAGTAAAGTGACTAGCCAGATTACTGGAATCAAGAAACTCTACTTTAAACTAAAGGGCCCCAACTCAGTAACTAGTGTGCACAGCAGTGATAGGAAAACTCCCTGTATCCATAGAGGGTATGGAAACCCACACATATGCACAACTCGCCATGAATGTGCAACATGCCATACAGGTACACCAGTAAGAAAAAAAAACCTAAGGTTGAATCATGCTACAAGATGTTTCATTGCAAAGTTGTGCCTATTTTAAGTGGTTCTATTTTGCATGGAAATCTACCTGACATACTGACGCATTTACAGACAGACATCTATCTGTCCCCATTTGCGATGATACCACTCTTTTGGGTTGTCGTTACTGCTCTGAGGAAGGAAAAAGTACAGAACTTTAAAAATCAAAGGAATGCTTTCCAAAATTGGAAATTCACCAAGATACCTTATAAGAAACGAAACTAACAGAAACCTCACAGGTTGTAAGAAATCAACATGATGGATGATAATTTTCATGTTTTGTTGTGTTGTTTGTCTTGCAATGCCATGGAGCAGACAGTGGCTTGCACACGGTAAGAAAACATTCTCTCAGTGTCTCACCAAGCCTCGAATGTACGTTTTTACATAAAGCATAGTTTGTGGGGCCTAAGGTCTTGCTCTATTTACAGTTTAAAATGGGTGCTTCTTAGTGATAATTTGATCATCTTTTTTAAAAATTTTTTATTAATTACACTTTATTCATTTTGTATCCCCCCATAAGTCCCTCCCTCCTCCCCTCCCAATCCCACCCTCCCTTCCCTTTCTGCATGCATGCCCCTCCCCAAGTCCACTGATAGGGGAGGTTCTCCTCTCCTTTCTGATCTTAGTCTATCAGTTCTCATCAAAGGTGGCTGCATTGTCCTCTACTGTGGCCTGGTAAGGCTGCTCCCCTCCTCAGGGGGAGGTGATCAAAGAGCAGGCCAATCAGAGTATGTCAGAGGCAGTCCCTCTTCCCATTACTATGTAACCCATTTGGACACTGAACTGCCATGGGCTACATCTGTGCAGGGGTTCTAGGTTATCTCCACGAATAGTCCTTGGTTGGAGTATGAGTCTCTGGGAAGTTCCCTGTGTTCAAATTTTCTTGTTCTGTTGCTCTCCTTGTGGAGTTCCCGTCCCCTCCAGCTCTTACTATTTCCCACTTCTTACATAAAACTCCATTCACTCTGCCCATCAGTTGGCCATCAGGCTCAGCATCTGCTTTGACAGTCTATACTGCAGAGGCTTTCAGAGGCCCTCCGTGGCAGGTTCCAAGGTTGTTTCCTATTTTCTTTTTCTTCTGATGTCCATCCTCTTTGCTTTTCAGGATGGGGAATGGATGCAGAAACTGTGGTGCATCTATACAATGGAGTATTACTCAGCAATGAAAAATAAGAAAATCATGAAATTTGCAGGTAAATGGTGGGACCTGGAAAGGATCATCCTGAGTGAGTTGTCCCAGAAGCAAAAAGACACACACAGTATATACTCACTCATATAAACATACAACATAGAATAAACCCACTAAAATCTGTACATCTAAACAAACTAAGCAAAAGAGAGGACCCTAACTAAAATTTGATCATCTTTTAATGAATGCAAAGGAAACGTTACTTGCAGAAGAAGGATTCCTAAATTTCAGAAAAACTTCTGCCAACCTAGTACAGTATCATCTAAGTGGACACCAGCTTTCCAGGAAGCATTGTAAACTGGCTGTTAGGAATCACCCTGCACTCTTGACTCTGTGATCCTCAAAGCTGAGAATACAAAGAGAACTCACCACGAAGTTCCTTATTGATCTACAGGGCATAAATAATTATTTGATATTATTAACAGTAATTATCTCCTTTCTAATGAGCAGTTTCCTTTCAAAAAATTGTTTTATTTACCTATCTGAATTTTATTTACTTCTGTCCAAAGCATCCTATGTTTAGAAATTGTAAAGATAAAATATCAGTGGCAAAATAATCTTCTATAGTCCATTTGACAAAAGTCCTTGATCATTTATTCATTCACTTAAGCATTTACTTTCTGACTCAGTGGGAAAGGCCAGACAATGAAAAAAGAGTTTTAATGAGACAAGTGTGTTTTTCAACTTTGGGGAGCTTAATAATTTTACACAGCAATCACATGCATTACAGAATGGGACATGCCCTACAAAGGGACACAGGCATGGTGATGCTATTAACAAAGAAATCCCTCCAAGTTGGACAGGTTCTATTTTCTGAAAAGTGACATCTAAGCTAAGACCCAAGACTAGGGAAGCTTTCTCTGTAAAACAGAGGAGGAGGTTCCAGTGTTCTCTGGGATGTGAAGGGATAAAAGGACCCAAGGTGTAGAAATCCTGTGAGCAGAGGTGACATTGGGGTGGGGTTGAGTGGAGCACCCACGGAGCTGAGGTCTGGAGGCTAAGTTTCAGCTTTGAGGTGTTCTTTCATTCTGATTAAGAAGTTACTGAAGAATGTTAAGCTTCAGAGAGGCAAAAGTGAATTAGCACTTAAAAACTGAAGCCCACTTACATTGTGGGAGTAAGAATAGAAGCCATCAAGAGGCCATGACAGTGACAAGGTAAAAGATGATGAGACCATGGGTGAATTACATTAGGTAATTGCCGTGAAGATGGAGCTGGGACAGTTTGGGGACACAATCAACATGACTTGTGGGTATAAATAGATGTACAACCCACTGTTGTGTGCAGCCCAACAAGTGTATCTGTTTCAAAGCTGTTCTGTCTGCTTCCTTCCCTCATTTCTCAAAATTACAGTGTTGACCTCACGTGGTCTTGACTTTGCATTACTCTGAAAGTCTTCGCTGAACTAGAGGACTTATCAAAAGACTCCCATTCCTACAGAACCTGCTGTCAGTTGGAAGGAGCATGGCTCCTGCATGCTTTTCTTTCTGCTACCTCTCAGCATCCATATGGTAGGGTATGACAGAAACTCCTATCAAGGCATATTGGTCTGGCTCTTAGAGATTTTGTAGGTATTTCAAATGCAGCCACTCTATCTTGGTCACACAACACAGAGCTTCTGTTACTTGATATTCAGTGACTGGTGCTGATATTGATTTTTGTTTAAAGTGAGGGTAAGAGCATTTGTGACACACAGCCAGATGCTGTATTTTGGAGGATCCTATGAATTTTTAACCCAACAGCTTTAAAGCAAGCTGAGCTTAGGACTGGGACCAGTGCGTATTTGATTGGTGTCCTATATGGCTCACTCACTTTTTAAAGCCCATCAGTCATATGCTCTGTTTAAAGGTCTCACAATGCAAGCAGTACTGATTTTAGTACTTAAGCATCCTAGCGTGGCTACCCTTGCATGTGTCATTTCTCATGACTACAAATGGGACTATTGTGTGTGTATGTGAAACAATGTGCATGCTCTTGTGCATGTGTGCGAGAGAGGGGAAAGAGAGAGAGACAGAGAGAAGCCATTCTTGAGAGTCATTCCTCAGAGGCTGTTCTTCTTGATAGATCAGATAGGGTCTCTCATTGCTGCAGGGATGAGACTGGGAGAACACCGAGCATTCAGCTTCCCCAGTTCTGAGATCACATTTGCATATCACCATGCCCAGCTTTTTAAATATATGTTGAAACTCAATTCGGGTGCAGCAACTATTCTGCCAACTGAGCCACCTTCCCACCAGAGTATTCTCCGTTTTAAAGAAACAGGAAAAAAAGTTTACTTCTTATCTCCTAATGGCATTTTCACTATTTCTATTTCCTTTCACTCATTTTTTTTCCTACCTTAGACTCCTACTTTCTGGTCTTTCCTTATGACTTTATATTCTGTATCCTTCAGCAAAATTTGGTTCTTTACATCTTCCCATGCTCCTCCAACGTTTGCCTGGTAACTAACTTCTCCTGGCGCCTCCCAGTGATAAGTTTCTGCACTGCAGCTTTGCCCCTGCTCTAGAAGATCAACACCCTGCTTCTGTGGATCCTTGTAAGGACTGCACATCTTAACTGTCTCAGTGTGATACAGTTCTCAACATATGCATGTAATTTTGTGGCTCAGTGATCCAGAAATAAAGATAATGGAGAATATCAGATTGTCAATTGATGTAAAACTCACATTTTCACCTAGGGTAATGTTTGTGGTAAAAACTGCTAGCTGCTTCACAAGTCCATTCTGGCCTCCTTAAGTAATGTAAGCTCCCAAACATGACTCCTCCAATAAAAATTCTATTTGCTAGGCTCTTGCAAACAGATGCATACATGTACATTCTACTAAGAGGAATAAATGCATGGGATTTCTATGTCATGACATTCAAGGACAATGTAATGATTGTTTCACCATTTCTTGATTGAAAACTGAAAATGGCATTGAAAACTGCAGTTATCTTTTCAGATTGTGACATGGAAGCCATCTATTGAGGATGACAGCACACAAAGACTGGAACTAATTTGATTTCCAAATGGGGATCAGCCCTATGTTACTCTCATCTAGATAACTCATGAATCCAGTTATTTTGTTTGGGATAGAATAGTCAACTTGAATCCCTTTACGATAGCTCAGTGTTGCTTTAAAAGATTTCTGCAGGGGCTCTTGCTGTTAACTGGGTTGTGGTAGTTATTTTCCCCACAATAAACCAAAGAGATCAATAATCTTCAGTCCATTTTTACATCTGATCATTTAAAACATCTAGTTAGTAGCAGTATAGCTTGTATTTATTTGTTTGTTTGTTTCGGGAACAAGGTCTTGGGTGGTCCAAACTGGCCTCAGAACTTGTGAACTAGCTTCAGATGACCTTGAACCACTGATCCCCCTACCTCTGCCTCTCCAATAATGATGTTATATGGATGGCACCTGTTTTTATTAACATATGATGCGACAATTCAAACCCATCTCCTCTTGCATTATAAGATAGTATTCTACCAACCGAGTCATATACTCAAGCAGTACATCCTCTTTTACCTCTATTTGTGTTAAATCATCACACAAACCCAAGGGTTAACATTTTCTTCTAAAAATGTTCACCTGTTCAGGAAGTTGTCTCCTGTGCCAATGAGTTCAAGGTTCTTCTCTTTTTCTTCTAATAGGTTTATTGTGTCTGGTTTTATGTTGAGGTCTTTGATCCACTTGGAATTTACTTTTGTGCAGGGTGATAAATATGGGTCTATTTACATTTTCTTGCATGTAGACATCCAGTTAGACCAGCACCATTTGTTGAAGATGCTATCTTTTTTTTTTTTTTTTTTTCATTGTATGGTTTTGGCCTCTGTCAAAAATCAGGTGTCTGTAGGTGTGTGGATTTCTTTCTGGATCTTCAATTTCATTGATCCACCAGTCTGTTTCCATGCCAGTACCACATTAATTTTATTACTGTTGCTCTATAGTACAGCATGAGATCAGGGATGGAGATACCTCCAGAAGATCTTTTATTGTACAGAATTGTTTTAGCAATTCTCGGTTTTTTGTTTTCCATATAAAGTTGAGAATTGTTCTTTCAGGGTCTATAAAGAACTGTGTTGGTATTTTGATTGGATATGTATTGAATCTGTAGATTGCTTTTGGTAGGATGGCCATTTTTACTATGTTAATCCTACTGATCTTTCCGTCTTCTGGTATCTTCTTCAATTTCTTTCTTCAGAGGCTTGAATGTTTTTTCATACAAATGTTTCACTTGCTTGGTTAGAGTTACAACAAGGTGCTTTGTGTTATTTGTGGCTATTGTGAAGGGAGTTGTTTCCCTAATTTTTTTCTCAGCCCACTTGTCTTTTATACCAAAGGGCGATTTATTTGTTTTTAGTTAACTTTCTATCCAGCCACTTTGATGAAGGTGTTTATCAGTTGTAGCAGTTCTCTGGTAGAATTTTTGGGGTCACTCATGTATACTATCATATCATCTGAAAATAGTGATACTTTGACTTCTTCCTTTCTGATTTGTATCTTCTTGATTTCCTTTAGTTGTCTTATTGCTCTACCTAGAAATTCAAGTACTTTTTTGAAGAGATACGGAGAGAATGGGCAGCCTTGCCTTGTCTTTGACAGTTCAGTCTCCATGTAGGTGCCCTAGTAAGGAGAGAATAGACAGTCTCTGACAAGGTTGTCTGCTCCTTGATCATTTCTCCCTGGTGGGGTGACCTAACCATCCCACAGAGGAAGAGGATCCAGACAGACCTGATATGACCTGATAGGCTAGAGTCAGACAGTAGGAGAAGAGAACTTCCCCTATCAGTGGACTAGGGGAGTGGTACAGGGGAGAAAGAGGAAAGGAGGGTGGAACTGGGAGGAGAAAAGAGAGGGGAATACAAAGTGAATAAATTGTAAATAATAATGATAAACAAACTTTTAAGATGTGTTCACTATAGCAATGAATATAAACTCATGTGTATGCATTTATCCAATAATAATACTCATGGTATTACTATTGGAAGCCAGTAGTGTTCTCCAAAACTACATACTAATTCTGTGGGTTTTCAGTATGTTCGTCTCAGCACACACTTTCCTAATACCTGTGTGGCTCATAAGTGGGCTAGATACATGCATTCATTTTCTACAGCAACCTAGTTGCCCCATAAGAGATTTTGTTAGCTTATGGTTCAAACAAGCTACTTTTTATTTCCCTCATTTAACAGTGAAAAGGATGTGAAATTACCTATGTATCCAAGGGAATTCTTGCTATTCCAGCCTCTTCTGAGTTATTAGTGAAATTACTTTTTTCCTTCAGTAAAATGCCGGTAAGTGCTTATGTTAGACTTGAGAATCATGTGGTCTTTGATTTCCAATTCAATTACTCATCTCAATACTTTTGCCATAATACAGACGGTTTTGTATATAATGATAATATATGGCTAACTATGTCTTGGAATAAAACTTCATTTGCTACTACAGGTGGCAGGCTGGCTTGGCACACGGGTGTGTTCCAAAGTGGTGTTCTATGTAGTTCATGCTTGCATCCTACCTCATGAGTATTTTACCTCTCTGAAGGGGTGAAAGAGGAACTAGATGGCAGGATCATACTGATTAAGGCTGAGGGCTATTCACCATGCTCCTCAGGCTTCATTGGTAAGATCTTTATCACACTGAGTAGAAGCTATAGAAATAGCCTCGTGCTAGGAACCCTGGATCTTTCTATAATACTAAGGCCAGGGGGCCTGGTTTAAATGTCGAAAGGAAGTAAAGTGGGTAGAATTTAGTAGTAAAGTACTAAAGTAGATTTGTCCCTGAACATCTTATAGTTGGCCAAGTGTTAAGAGTGAAATGAGCAAGTGTCTGTCCCATATGCATATCTAATCACACGGAAATGCATGTATACTTCTATAAGAATCAAGTTTAAGACCCTGGTTTATGTTTGTAAAGTGGAACAGAAAAATCAGAGTGAACAGATCTGTGAAGGGTAGATGGGCATTCCTCAAGAAAACAAAAAGTAGAAAGCAATTCCTCACAGAGAGAACTGTAGGACAGATAAACTGAGCTACCAAACTGCTACAAAAGACCAGTGGCCATAGGCTAAAGAGGCTTGTCTCTTTCTCTTCATAAAGCCTGGTCTCAGTGTTGTGGTTTCATTTTTCTGTTTCAATGAATAAAACACCATTACCAAAAGCAGCTTGTGGAGTAGAAGGTTCAAGTTACAGGCTGTCATCAAGCGAAGCCAAAGCAGGCACTCCAGGCATGAGACAGAAGCAGAGACAGCAGAGAAAATCTGCTGACCAGCTTGCTCCTAGCAAGCGGCCAGCTACCTTTCTCTTACAGGATTTACAATCCTACATCAATTAACTATCAAGAAATTGTCCCCACAGTGGAAATTGTCATTTCCACTGACCAACCTAATTGAAAAAATTATTCAGTTGCAGTTCCCTTCCTTCCAGGCATGTCAGGTTGAAAAACCAAGATTAGCCATCACACTCAGCTCTGCAAAGCTCAACCTTTCTGAAGCTAGCGGAGTGTCTACTATGTAGAGCAGAACCAGTCCCTGGTGAGGAAAGGGTCTTTGTGCCATCCCTGGATCCCAAAGATTTTTCATATGAATCACATGGAATTCATATGAATTGTAAATTGTTTGTTCTCATTTCCTTATTCAAAATCAATCTCCTGAGTACAAGAAGGCAAGAAAGTGTGAACTTAACAAGTATCTCAGGAAGATGAAGGGAATGATTGCAAAGTCTGATGTCAATCACAATTATTAAAGATTTTGACAAGTGTGCAGGAGAAACCAAAAGCTTCTAGAAAGTAAATAGCAGTGAAGTTGTGCTATAGACTTGGGCTAGCAAATAGACTTAAAGAGGTAGCATCCACTTGGAGGACAATGGTCATAATAGTTGACAAAATGGACTAGAACAAGGAGAGATGAGAAATATGGAGGAGATATGAATCCTAGTGCGCAAAGTCATACACAAATACACAAACACACACACACACAAACACACATACACGAAACCTGTTTCTTTTCCAGAGGTCAAATGGGAATTCTGATTTAAGGTAGGAGAGGATATAAAAAGAATGCATGAAAATCAAGATTATAACACAAGCTACACAAGAGATAAAATAACAGAGAACCACAAACACACTTACAAAAAGTATGGCTAGGGCTGGAGAGATGGCTCTGAACTTAAGAGCCTGACAATTCTGATGGTCCTGAGTTGTTTCCCATACCATAACCACTAGTGACTCCATCTTCAGGTGATCCTTAGACACCTACACAAATGCACTTTCTTAGAAACCTGCAAAAATGCAGACACACTTACCTATCCATGATTAGAAATAATAATAATACAGCATTTAAAAAACTGAAGAATCATGAATAAGACTTTTAATTATATTAAAGTCACTTTCCTGTTCCTGACATTATATAACAGTTACATGATATGTGACTTCCACAAAAGTCTATAACTATTTCAAAAAAAAATCTTGGAAATGCAAATAACCCTTTTGTTTTAAATATTATGCATTTGCAGTGGCACAGTGCTTTATAATTTGCCTCCACTTTACCGATAACCAGCCCGCCTTCCTCCAAGTGCTGAGATTTCACACAGGTGGTAATCGTTAATACCTTCACGTGTATAGAATAGTGTTCTGTTAGCCCAGTAAATAAATACCATGCATGTGAGGTTTTACAAACACCTAAAATATTATATAAGAGAAGCTTTTAAATGCTAATCCCTTTTGTTGTATTTTCAAACAAGGTGTCGTTTGTGAAAAATGGTGAATCATGGATACATATATTTATTCCCAAAGCAATGTTCATAGATACATTGTAGTCTGATGAAGGTGATATAATTGTGGGGTTTTTTTTTTTTTGATGTTATGAAATATTTGCTAGTAGATTTGCTTAGGAGACATTAAATCAAACAAAAGTAGAATTTAGCTAGATTGAGAACATCACAGTAGTAAAAATGAGCTATATTTAAGTACATCCTGATTCAAATCTTTTTGTAGTTATCAATCTTTTTAAATTTTTATTTTTTATGTTAATTACAGTTTATTTACTTTGTATACCACCTGTAGCCTCCTCCCTCATTCCCTCCCAATCCCACCCTCCCTCCCTCATCTCCTTTCATACCCCTCTCTAAGTCCACTGATAGGGGAGGTCCTCCTCCCCTTTCATCTGACCCTAGCTTATCAGGTCTCATCAGGACTGGCTGCAATGTGGTACATTTACACAATGGAATACTGCTCTGTGATTAAAACCAAGGAAATCATGAAATTTGCAGGCAGAAAAGATCATCCTGAGTGAGGTATCCCAGAAGCAGAAAGACACACACAGTATATACTCACTTATAAGTGGATACTAGACCTAAAAGATAGGATAAACGTACTAAATCTGTACACCTAAAGAAGCTCAACAAGAAGGAGAACCTGGGGTAAGATGATCAATCCTCACTTAGAAAGACAAATGGGATGGACATTGGAAGTAGGAGAAAAAAAGAAACAAGACAGGAGCCTACAATAGAGGGTCTCGGAAAGACTGTACGTAACAGTGTATCAAAGCAGATGCTGAGACTCATAACCAAACCTTGGGCAGAGTACAGGGAATCATATGAAAGAAGGGGGAGTTAATATGACCTGGAGAGGACAGAAGCTCCAGAAGGACCAAATATATCTGGGTACAGGGGTCTTTTCTGAGACTGATTCTCCAACCAAGGACCATACATAGATTTAACCCTGCTCAAACATAGCCCATGGCAGCTCAGTATCCAAGTGGGTTTCCCTAGTAAGCCGGACAGGGACTGTCTCTGACATGAACTCAGTGGCTGGCTCTTTGACTCCCCCTCCCCCCGAGGGAGGAACAGTCTTGTTAGGCCACAGAGGAAGCCATTGCAGCCAGTCCTGATAATTGTGTTTCTTAATCAAGCACAATAACACTATTCTACAAGTTGGATAAAGAAGGCCCAATGTTGTTTCCCACTCTTCTTAAATCATAGTATGGAAAACAGGTAGGTCTTAAAAATGTTTTAAAAATAAAATATACATTAATGTTGAAGATGTAGCTCAGTGGTCAAGAGCATGCCTGACATTGCAGAAGTTTGATACTTAGAGATACACAACACATACACACTCACACAAGGGGGGTAGGAGAGAGAGAGAGCAAGTGGTTGCTGCCAGTTGCTAATAATAAATAGAAATCAACAGTGTTTATTCCTCCTTTTAAAAAATTTAGTATTTGGTTCACTATCAATTTTGTTTTGTAAGTTGGCTCCACAAGTATTATATTAAAACATTTGTCTTGTTTCTTGATGACATGGGTGTCCCATTAAACTTTCTGGTCAAAGCAAGGGTCGTGCTTCCTGTATCTTGAGCATGTGGACAGATGACTCTACTTGTTTTTTTGTTTTGTTTTGTTTTTCTTTTTTAATTTTTATTTTATTTCAGTTTATTTACTTTACATTCCAAGGGTTCCTCTCCCTCCTCTCCTTTCAGTCCTGCTTTCCCCCTTCTTCCCCTTTCCCTTCTTCTTTACCTCCAGAAAAGGGGAGCCCCCTTTATCAACCTTTATCAACCCTTAATCAACTTTATCAACCCTCCCCAGCACATCAAATCACATCAGGACTGAACACATCCTCATCCAATGAGGCCAGGCAAGGAAACCCTACCAGGGGGAAATGATCCAAAAGGAGGTAATAGAGTCTCCATGGGACTCGATTAGTTGTCCCTGTTGGTCTTCTAGTGAGGTTCCTGTCCCCTCCAGGTCCTTCCATCTTTCCTTCAATACTTCTACAGGACCCCCGGAGCTCTGTCCCAGGTTAGGCTGAAAGTCCCAGCATCTATCTCCATCTGCTGCTGTCTGGAGCCTCCCAGATGACAGTAATCTTTTTTTTTTCTTTTTTACATTTTTTTTTAATTTTATTTTTTTCTTATCAGTTACATTTGCTTAACTCTGTATCCCAGCCGTGTCCCGATCCCTCATTCCCTCCCAGTCCCTCCCTCCCTCATCTCCACCGTGCCCCTTGCCAACTCCACTAATAGGGGGGACCTCCTCCCCAATCATCTGATCCTGTTTTATCAGGTATCTTCAGGACTGGCTGCAAAGCTCTCCTCTGTGGCCTAACAGGACTGCTCCTCCCTTGGGGGGTGGGGAGGCCAAAGAGCCAGTCATTGAGTTCCTGTTAGAAATAGTCCTTGTTCGTCTCACAATGAAAAACCAACTGGTTACTGAGCTACCACAGGCTACATCTGAGCAGAGGTTCTAGGTTACATTCATACATGGTCCTTGGTTGCATGTCAGTCTCAGAAAAGACCCTGTGTCCAGATATATTTGGTCCTTGTGGAGCTCCTATCCTTTCCTCATCAGACTACCTCCCCTTCTTTCTTATGATTCCCTGTACTCTGTCAAAGGTTTGGTCATGAGTCTTTGCTTTGAAAACACTGCTAGTTAGAGTCTTTCAAATGCACTCAGTAGACTCCTGTAATATGTTCAATGCACATCCCATCTGTCTTTCTAAACGAGGATTGATAATCTTACCCCATGTCCGCTCTCTTGATTATCTTTTTTTAAGTGTGTAGATTTCATTATGTTTATCATATCTTATAGGTCTGTATAAGTGAGTATATACCGTGTTTGTCTTTCTCCTTCTGGGATATTTCACTCAGGATGATCTTTTCTAGATCCCACCATTTGCCTGTAAATTTCATGATTTCTTCCTTTTTGATTGCTGAGTAATATTCCATTGTGTAAAAATACCACAATTTCTGTACCCATTCCTCCGTTGATGGACATCTGGGTTGTTTCCAGGTTGTGGCTATTACAAATAATGCTGCTATAAACATGGTTGAGCAAATATCCCTTTTGTGTACTTGAGCAAACTTTGGGTATATACCTAGCAGTGGTATAGCTGGGTCTTGAGGAAGCACTATTCCTAATTGTCTTAGAAAGCGCCAGATAGATTTCCAGAGTGGTTGTATCAGTTTACATTCCCACCAGCAGTGGAGGAGGGTTCCCCTTTCTCCACAACCTCTCCAGCATGTGTTGTCCCTTGAGTTTTTCATCTTGGCCATTCTGATGGGTGTAAGGTGATATCTCAGGGTCGTTTTGATTTGCATTTCCCTGATGGCTAATGAGGATGAGCATTTCTTTAAGTGTTTCTCTGCCATTCGATATTCCTCTGTCGAGAAGTCTCTGTTTAGCTCTGTTCCCCATTTTTTAATTGGATTACTTGGTTTGCTGCTTTTCAGCTTCTTTAGTTCTTTGTATATACTCGATATTAGTCCTCAGTCAGATAAAGGGTTAGTGAAGATTCTTTCCCAATCTGTAGGCAGGTGTTTTGTTTTGATGACAGTGTCCTTTGCTTTACAGAAGCTTCTCAGTTTCATGAGGTCCCATTTATTGATTGTTGCTCTTAGAGCCTGTGCTGTTGGTGTTCTGTTCAGGAAGTTGTCTCCTGTGCCAATGAGTTCTAGGCTGTTCCCAAATTTTTCTTCTAACAGATTTAGAGTATCTGGTTTTATGTTGAGGTCTTTGATCCACTTGGACTTTAGTTTTGTGCAGGGTGATAAATAGAGATCTATTTTCATTTTTCTGCATGTGGACATCCAGTTGGACCAGCACCATTTGTTGAAGATGCTGTCTTTTTTCCATTGAATGGTTTTGGCTTCTTTGTCAAAAATCGAGTATTCATAGGTGTGTGGGTTTATTTCTGGGTCTTCTATGCGGTTCCATTGATTGTCCTTTCTGTTTTTATGCCAATACCATGCAGTTTTTATTACTATTGCTCTGTAGTACAACTTGAGATCGGGGATAGAGATACCTCCAGATGATCTGTTGTTGTACAGGATTGTTTTGGAGATTCTGGGTTTTTTGTTTCTCCATATGAAGCTGAGAATCTTTTTTTTCAAGGTCTGTAAAGAATTGAGTTGGTATTTTCATGGGAATTGCATTGAATCTGTAGATTGCTTTTGGGAGGATGGCCATTTTCATAATGTTAATCCTACCAATCCATGAGCACGGGAGATCTTTCCATCTGCTGGGATCTTTAATTTCTTTCTTCAGAGACTTGAAGTTTTTCTCAAACAGGTCTTTCACTTGCTTGGTTAGTGTCACCCCAAGATACTTTATGTTATTAGTGACTATTGTAAAGGGTGTTGTTTCCCTAATTTCTTTCTCGGCCCTTTTGTCTTTGGTATACAGGAGGGCTTCTGATTTTTTTGAGTTGATTTTGTATCCTGCCATTTTGCTGAAGGTGTTTATCAGCTGGAGGAGTTCTCTGGTTGAATTTTTGGGGTCGCTCATATATACTATCATATCATCTGTGAATAGTGACACTTTGACCGCTTCCTTTCCGATTTGTATCCCCTTGATCTCCTTTAGTTGTCTTATTGCTCTGGCTAGGACTTCAAGTACAATGTTAAAGAGATATGGAGAGAGTGGGCAGCCTTGTCTTGTCCCTGATTTCAGTGGGATTGATTTAAGTTTCTCTCCATTGAGTTTGATGTTGGCTATCGGCTTGCTGTATATTGCCTTTACTATGTTTAGATATGTGCCTTGTATACCTGATCTCTCCAAGACTTTAAACATGAATGGGTGTTGGACTTTGTCAAATGCTTTTTCAGCATCTAAGGAGATGATCATGTGGTTTTTCTCCTTCAGTTTGTTTATGTGGTGGATTACATTGATGGATTTCCGTATGTTGAACCACCCTTGCATGCCTGGGATGAAGCCTACTTGGTCGTGGTGGATGAGATCTTTGATGTGTTCTTGGATTCGGTTTGCAAGTATTTTATTGAGTATTTTTGCGTCAATGTTCATAAGAGAGATAGGTCCAAAGTTCTCTTTTTTTGTTGGGTCTTTGTGTGGTTTAGGTATCAGGGTGACTGTTGCTTCATAGAATGAGTTTGGTAATGTACCTTCTGTTTCGATTTTGTGGAATAGTTTGAGGAGAATTGGTGTTAGTACTTCTTTGAAGGTCTGGTAGAATTCCGTGCTGAAACCATCTGGCCCAGGGCTTTTTTTGGAGGGGAGACTGTGAATGACTGCTTCAATCTCCTTGGGGGATATAGGGCTGTTCAGTCTTTCTACCTGATCTTGACTTAAAGTTGGAAGATGGAATCTATCAAGAAAATTGTCCATTTCATTTAGATTTTCAAATTTTGTGGCATATAGGCATTTGTAGTATGACCTAAAGATTGTTTGAATTTCCTCTGTGTCTGTAATTATGTCACCCTTTTCATCTCTGATTTTGTTGATTTGGATAGATTCTCTCTGCTTTTTAGTTAGTTTGGCTAAGGGTTTGTCTATCTTGTTGATTTTCTCAAAGAACCAGCTTTTTGTTTCATTGATTCTTTGAATAGTTTTATTTGTTTCTAATTGATTGATTTCAGCCCTGAGTTTGATTATTTCCAGCCTTCTGCTCCTCTTGGGTGTATCTGCTTCTTTTTTTTCTAGGGTTTTCAGTTGGGCCATTAAGTTGTTTGTATGTGCTGTTACGAATTTCTTCTTGCAGGCACTTAGTGCTATAAATTTTCCCCTGAGCACTGCTTTCAATGTGTCCCAAAAATTTGGGTATGTTGTGCCTTCATTTTCATTGAATTCTAGGAAGTCTTTAATTTCTTTCTTTATTTCTTCCTTAACCCAACTGTCGTTGAGTAAAAAGTTGTTCAGTTTCCATGTGTGTGTAGGCTGTTTGTTATTTCTGTTGTTGTTGAGGTCCAGCTTAAGTCTATGGTGGTCAGATAGAATACAAGGGATTATTTCAATCTTTTTGTATCTGTTGAGGCTTGCTTTATGACCAACTATATGGTATATTTTGGAGAAGGTTCCATGTGGTGCTGAAAAGAAGGTATACTCTTTTGAGTTTGGATGAAAAGATCTATAGATGTCTATTAGGTCCATTTGATTTAGGGTCTCTGTAAGTGTTTTTATTTCCCTATTTGTTTTCTGTCTAGTTGATCTGTCCCTTGGTGAGAGTGGAGTGTTGAAGTCTCCCACTATTAGGATTTTAGAATCAATGTGTGATTTAAGCTTTAATATTGTTTCATTTACGAATGTAGGTGCTCTTGTATTTGGGGCATAGATATTCAAAATTGTGATGTCCTCTTGGTGGATTTTTCCTTTGAGGAGAATATAGTGGCCGTCCTTATCTTTTTTGATTAACTTGGGTTGAAAGTCTATTTTATTAGATATTAGGATGGCTACTCCCGCTTGTTTTCTGGAACCATTTGCTTGAAAGACAGTTTTCCAGCCCTTTACTCTGAGGTAGTGTTTATCTTTGTTGCATAGGTGTGTTTCTTGGATGCAACAGATTGATAGATCCTGTTTCTGCAACCATTCTGTTAGTCTGTGTCTTTTAATTGGGGAGTTGAGTCCGTTGATGTTGATAGAAACTAGTGACCAACAATTGTTACTTACTTTAGATGTGGTGTTGGTGGTGTCACTGAGTTTCATTGCTTGTCTTCTTTTAGTTTTTTTTTTTTTTTGTTGTTGTGTAGTTATCTATTTCCTCTGTTTCCTTCGATGTAGTTGTTTTCTTTGGTTTGGAGTTTCCCTTCTAGTAACTTCTGTAGAGCTGGGTTACTATGTAGATATTGTTTAAATTTGGTTTTGTCTTGGAATATCTTGAATTCTCCGTCTATGTTGATTGAAAGTTTTGCTGGGTATAGTAGTCTGGGTTGGAATCTGTGGTCCCTTAAGGACTGTATGATTTCTGTCCAGGCCCTTCTGGCTTTCATAGTTTCTGTTGAGAAACCTGGTGTGATTCTGATAGGTCTACCTTCATATGTTACTTGGCCTTTTTCCCTTGCTGCTTTTAGAATTTTTTCTTTGTTTTGTAGGTTCAGTGTTTTGACTATGATGTGACGTGAAGACTTTCTTTTCTGGTCTAGTCTACTTGGTGTTCTGTAGGCCTCTTGTATGTTTATGGCTATCTCCTTCTATAAGTTGGGAAAGTTTTCTTCTATAATTTTCTTGAAAATATTTTCCGGACCTTTGAGCCTGATGTCTTCTTTTTCTTCTACTCCTATTATTCTTAGGTTTTGTCTTTTCATGGTGTCCTTGATTTCTTGGATGTTTTGTGTTTGGAACTTTTCTGATTTTATTTTTTTCTTTGAGAGACGTGTCAATTTCCGTAAGTGTATCTTCGGCTCCTGAGATTCTTTCTTCCATCTCTTGTATTCTGTTGGTGATGCTTACCTTTGTAGTTCCTGATCTTTTCTCTATGTTCTCCAGCTCCTGGTTTTTCTCTATTTGTGATTTCTTTATTGATTCTAATTCTGTTTTGATGTCTTGCACCATTTCCTTCATCTGTTTGAATGTGGACTCCTGCTTTTCAATGATAGCTTTTATTTTTTTGTCCGTTTCCTCTCTATGTATCACTAATTGTGCCTCTACCTCTTTGGGTATAATTGCCTGTATTTCTATGAGAGCTTTGTTTATTTCTTCTTTATTTGCCTTCATTTGTGTGGAAATTTCTTTGAGAGCTTTGTGCATTTCTTCTCTGTTTGCCTCAATTTTCGTGGTCATTTCTCTGAGAGCACGATTTGTTTCCTCTTGGGTAGGCTCGATTTCTTTGGTTATTTCTCTGAGGGCTTTGTTCATTTCATCTTTATGGGCCTCTAATAGCTGGAGAAACATAGTTTTGAGGTCGCTTTCTTGTATATCTAGTGAATTGAAGTGTCCATTTTTTTGTGGGGTTTCTGGTGAGGTCATTATGTCCTGATTTTTGTTGGGAGTGTTCTTACGTCTACCTCTAGCCATCTGGTTATTTATAATCCTCACTGATTGTTCCTCGAGATTGTAGTTGGGCTATGATCCTCTCTTTCTGTTTTCTGGACTGTTTTTTCAGGAAGATGAGAGAGGTTCACTGCTTTGGGAGTGTTCACTGTGTTTTCAGTTTTGCCTAAGTAAGGAATGTGACGCTGGCGCTATTAGGGTGCGCTTTTAGCGGGCGCAGTGTGCAATGCGAGGATTCTCTGATTATTGCAGTGGCCTGCCAGCCACTATTACGCAGTTCTGACTGAGACCCAGGGATTGTTTGCCTGGATTACCCTGGTGGACCCGCAAGGCAGAGGCTTCAATGTTGGGGTCGCTATCCCAAGAATCCCTATGATGCCCACACTAGGAGTGTGGGTAGCAGGGATCTCGTCTGGTTGCTTCTGTGGAGAGGCCCTGGGTCTGGGGCAATCTCTCCCTAGAAGGCTCACTCACTCTCTTGCAGGACCAGTTGGAATGCACAGGGGTTCCCCTTGCTCACTACTCTCTGTTTTGGTCCTGTTTCGGAAGTGCACGAGTAGGCTAACAGTCAGCTCTGTGACACTGTGGCCGCAGGACTCGGTGTCCACCTTTCCTGTGTGCTGCCTCTTTGTCCTTTCCCTCTTCCAGGAGGGGTTATGTTGACTGGTCCCTGGGTAGCTCGGGAAAGAGTTAGGATGAGTGTACTCAATCCCAGATCCCGGGCCCCGATCTCTCTGCCAGAAGCAGCCTAAAAGTAGAATCTATGTTTGCTGATCCCAAGAGAGTACCAGGTAGGGTTGAGTGTCCTCAGATCCAGAGCTTGGGTTTCTCTGCTAGGGGCCGCTGGGTGAGCTGGAGAGAGGGTGCTGTGTCCTTGGCAGGCTGCCTCTCTGTCCTTCCCCTCTAACCTTCCCCTCTGCTAGGGCAAGTTTATGGAGGTGCTCTCAGGGGAGTGCCAGCAGGGGTTGGGGCTTCTCATTCAGATCCTGAGCCCTGAGCCGGTGTTTCTCTGCCAGGGTTCGGGGGGGACGCCGGTGATAGAACTTGCTGCTAGACCTTATTGCGCTGGATCCAGGAGAATCTCAGGATGTGTAGAATGACCACAGTCCCAGATCCTGAGCTGTAGTTTGTTTGCTAGGAGCGGCTGGCAGCACTGGAGTTCTGGCACTGTGAAGCCGCTGTGCGCCTCTTTATCCTTCTGCTCTGCTGCGGCAGGGTTATGGCGGTGTTTGGGGGAGTGCCCGAAAGGATTGGGTTTTCTCAGCCCCGATCTTGGGTTGGGGTACAGACAATGTGGTCTGTGGCAGATTCTGCTGGATGCCTCCTGCCTCCTCTGAAGAGGGAGTAGGGATTTTGAGCTGGGCACGCAGCTGAGATCCGTGCGCGGCAGGAGCTCAATTGTGATGGCGGCAGGTACCCGCCGAGGTCGGAGAGACCTTCCAGGGAAAGACTGGGTGATCGGTGACCAGTCTGGCAACTTTCCTTCCCCGTGGGGTTTTTTTTGCGACTGGGACTCCCAGCCTCAGGCACCCATGTGCCCACCAATCAACTTGGGAAACTGATTGGGACAAGCAGGCTTGCAGCACCAGCCCGGAGACCCAAAGCCTGCGTTAGCGGGGTTCTCTTCCTGGTTCTGGCTGGGCAGCCGAGAGTGGACCCGACTGATTCCCATGCCGTGGGAGCCTCCCCTCACCTGGGAAACAAGATCGATCATTGTTCTTTTAGGGCCCAGAGTTCAGTCTCCTGGTCGCTGCTCGGAGTGTGTTGTCCTGCTTCTCAGACAAGGTGTTCTCCTGGTGCCGCCATCTTGGCTCCCCCGACTCTACTTGTTTTAATAAGGAAGAAAATCTACTTACAGCAGGAATATCACTAGAGATGAAGATATACTTCCAGAGGCATTTCTGACTATACCTCAAAATTAGAATGGTCCCTAATGTTATTGAGAGAAAAAGAAAAGTTCTTGTCTGGTGAAAATCCACTTTTTTTTTTCTAGGAATGGCAAGATGCTTCTCTTTTGAGAATTTTACATAGAGTTCACTTGGCTTCACTTAAAGCTTTCTTTAGAAACTGAGTGTATACCTCCTGCATACATTGGAATTCTAATTTTAAGAAGTTTTAAAAATTTTTGTATTTGACCTTAATCTGTAAAATCCTGGATTTTTAACTAATTTCTTTTCTTTTTTTATGTTAAGCCTGTGAACACCTGCTACTTTTTCTAGAGATAATGCATCTAAGCTGGTCATTAGGCTTCAGAGTTCCTGCAAATTTTACAGAGTTAATCAAAAGTTAATGACTTAGTAAAGTACAAAAATGCCTCTCCACATAACTAGCTTACATTTGGACAAGAAAGTTTCAGTTTTTATGCATTAATTTAAATTAGAAGTTTTGTTGTGTATACAGCTGAAATGAGCCTCAAAGAAGATAACGGCAAGTTCTTTTCCACATTTTTAAATGTTTTTCTCTTTTAAGTTGAAGAGAGAAATTGAAGGTTGCATTAATTTATCTTACAATGCCTTTATAAGAAAGCATTAAGAAAGGATTTTTGACAATATATCCTATTTTGGTCCCAAGGCAAATTCCAGTTGTTTTTATTATTCTTTTCTGAAAAATGTATACCACTACTATCCTAGGGTCCTTGTACATATTAAAATTTTTTTTTGTTTTTATGTGTCTTTTTGCCTTTGTGTGTGTGTGTGTGTGTGTGTGTGTGTGTGTCTGTGTGTGTGTGCCATATACAGGTGCCATCAGAGGCCAGAAGCAGAATTTAGGTTCACTAGAACTGAGTTTTAGATATTTCAAGGCACTCACTCTTACTGAGCCATATCTCCATCCCTCACTGTCACTATTACCACATTCATGAATAAGAATCTGATCTGCAACCAGTTGCTTATGTCATTATTTAGGTCTATAGCATTTTGTAATTGTTTTTAACAATTATAAAGTCAATTTGTTATATTTCTGACTTAGCATAAATTAAAATATTTAACAATAACAACAACAACAACAAAACTAATTTGGAACTCCAACAGATCTAAATTCATTAAGGTAGCCGGGGTATAGAATATTGGTTAAACTACAAATATCTGCATATATATATATATATATATATATATATATATATATATATATATATATATTTGATAATATAACATTAATATTACTTGTATCACAACTTGAAAGATCCTATTTGCTTTTATCAAACATTCCATACATTTCTTTTTTTATTAATTATAGTTTATTCACTTTGTATCCCAGCTGTAGCCCTCTCCCCCATTCTCTCCCCATCCTACCCTCCCTTCCTAATCTCCTCCCATGCCCCTCTCCAAGTCCACTGATAGGGGAGGTCCTCCTCCCTTTCCATCTGACCCTAGCCTATCAGGTCTCATCAGGACTGGCTGCATTGTCTTCCCCTGTGGCCTGGTAAGGCTGCTCCACCCTCAAGGGCAGATGATCAAAGAGCCATGTCAGAGACAGTCACTGTTCCCCTTACTGGAGAACCCACTTAGAGACCGAGCTGCCATGGGCTACATCTTTGTAGTATGTTTGGATAGTGTATTGAACTGTATTGAACAAAAATATAGTTGCAAAATTGACTTTAAAAATTAAAACTCAAAACAAAGTTTAAGAAGCTCTTAGGATTAAAAGAGTCAAGTCTTTTCTGGAACTCATACCCCAACCAAGGACCATTCATGGAGATAACCTAGAACTCCTGAATAGATGTAGCCCAAGGCTGTTCAGTGTTCCAGCAGGTTCCATAGTAATGGGAACAGGGACTGTCTCTGACATGAACTGATTGGCCTATTCTTTGATCCCTCCCCTTAAGGGGGGTTGCAGCCTTACCAGGTCACAGAGGAAGACAATGCAGCCAGTCCTGATGAGACCTGATAGACTAGGCTCAAAAGGAAGGAGAGAAAGACCTCCCCTATCAGTGGACTTCGGGAGAAGGGAGAGGGAGGGAGCTACAGGGGGGATACAAACTGAATAAACTGTAATTGATAAAAATAAATTAATTAATTAAAAAAGAAAAAAGTCAAGCTGGGGAAACAGAAGCAAGATTTAATTTTAATTCATTTCAGAAAAGTTTGAATAGTTCTCCATAGCAGAACAAGTACTTGTGTAACTATCTGTTGCACAAAAACTCAGATTAAAACTGCTTGAGGTTCATTTAAGGTAGAAAAAAATAAATTTCTTGCTTGAACAAAATGGTTGAATGGCACATTTGATTTCACTTTTTCTAGAAAAGATTTTTTTAATTGCGGAGTCACTTGTCTACTACAATGTACATTTGGGCCTAACAAAAAAGACTTATCCAGGGTTAGAAATAGTAAAGTCTCCTTCAGGGTTCTGAGTTTACTAGAGGAAGAGATTAAACTTCTAAGTTCTTAAACTACAGTGTCACTGCCGCCCACTTCAAAAAATTAAACAAAATATAATGAGGTCACCCTATACATTTTTCTTAATAGTTTTCAATGACTAAAATGATTAAAAAAAACAATTTAAAATAATAATATCCTAAGTAATGATTTTTAATTTCACTAGGAGCAACTCTTCGGTTTTGAACATTCTGATTTCAATTTTGAAATACATCACCGTCTCTAAAGATATTTCTAAATATGTTTTTAAAATTTGCTCAGACAAAAAAAAATACCATTACTATACTTTCATCTCTAGTAGTATTATACTGGTTCCTTAACTTGGAATATATGAATACTCCAAACTATATTTAAATATTCAAATTTTTCAGCAGCTGCTGTTGTTAGAGACACGCATCCCCTATTTCTCTGTATTATGAGCAAGAAATATCTAAGTGCTTTACGGAGCACCTCTTTTAAGTCTGCCTGTGGTTTGAAGGATCTCATACCCACCTAAGAGATTTGACAAAGGACAGTGTAATGAAAATGTTTGGGTCTCCCCTAGCTCTTACAGACTCCCCAGGGGTTTCTTTTTTTAATTTTTATTAATTACAGTTTATTCACTTTGTATCCACCCCTGTACCTCCCCCCTCCTCCCCTCCCAATACCACCCTCCCTCTTCCTCACCCGTGTCCCTCTCCCAGTCCACTGCTAGGGGAAGTCATCCTCCCCTTCCCTCTAATCCTAGTCTATAAGGTCTCATTAGGAGTGTCTTCTTCTGTGGCCTGGCAAGGCTGCTCCCCACTCAGGGGGAGGTGATCAAAGAGCAGGCCAATCAGTTCCTGTCAGAGACAGTCCCTGTCCCCATAACTATGGAGCCCACTTGGATATTGAACTGCCATAGGCTACCTCAGTACAGGGGTTTCAGGCTATCTCCATGAGTGGTCCTTGGCTGGAGTATCAGCCCAAACTTTTTTGATCTGTTGCTCTCCTTGTGGGAGCTCCTGTCCTCTCCAGATCTTACTATCTCCCACTTATTTAATAAGATTCCCTGTACTCTACCCAAAGATTGGCTATGAGTCTCAACATCTGCCTTGATACCCTGCAGGGCAGAGCCTTTCAGAGGCCCTCTGTGGTAGCCTCCTGCCCTGTACCCTGTTTTCTCCCTCCTCTGATATCTGCTCCGATGTATCTTTTTTTTCTTTCCAATTCTTTTATGCTTTTTTAAATGTTTAATTATACTTTATTTACTTTGTATCCCCCCCCCTCTAGTTCCCTCCCTCCTCCCCTCCCAACCCCTTCCTTCCTACCCCTTCTCCACATACTCCCCTCCCCAAGACCGCTGGTAGGGGAGGGTTCCTTTTTCTTCCTTCTGATCCTAGTCTGTTAGGTCTCATCAGGAGTGGCTACATTTCTTCCTCTGTGGCCTGGTAAGGCTGCTCCCCCCTCAGGGGGAGGTTATCAAAGAGCAGGCCAATCAGTTCATGTCAGAAGCAGTCCCTGTTCCCATTACTATGGAACCCACTTGGACACTGAACTGCTATGGGCTACATCTGTGCAGGGGTTCTAGGTTATCTCCATGCATGGTACTTGGTTGGAGTATGAGTCTCAGGAAAGACCCCTGTGCTCAGATTTTTTGGTTCTGTTGCTCTCCTTGTGGACCTCCTGTCCTCTCTAACTCTTACTATTATTTCTCACTTCTTTCATAAGATTCCCTGCATACTGCCCAAAGTTTGGCCATAAGTCTCAACATATGCTTTGATAGTCTGCAGGGCAAAGACTTTCAGAGGCCCTCTGTGGGAGGCTCCTAACTTGTTTCCTGTTTTCTTCTTCTTCTGGTGTCTATCCTCTTTGCCTTTCAGAATGGGGATTGAGCACTTTAGCCAGAGTCCTCCCTCCTGCTTAATTTCTTTAGAGGTACAGATTTTAGTATGTTTATCCTATATTATATGTCTCTATGAGTGAGTATATACTATGTGTGTCTTTCTGCTTCTAAGATAGCTCACTCAGGATGATCCTTTCTAGATCTTAACATTTACCTGAAAATTTCATGATTTCCTTGTTTTTCATTGCTGAGTAATATTCCATTGTGTAGATGTACCACAATTTCTGTACCCATTCTTCAGTTGAGGGTCATCTGGATTGTTTCCAGCTTCTGGCTATTACAAATAAAGCTGCTACAAACATGGTTGAGCAAATGTCCTTATTGTGTACTTGAGCCTCTTTTGGATATATGCCTAGGAGTGGTATAACTGGATCTTGAGGAAGCGCTATTCCTCAAGAAATAGCTTCCTGAGAAAGTGCCATACTGAGTTCCAGAGTGGCTGAACCAGTTGTTGTAACCCTAACCAAGCAAGTCAAAGACTTGTATGAAAAAAAATTTCAAGTCTCTGAAGAAAGAATTAGAAGAAGATATCAGAACATGGAAAGATCTCCCTTGCTCATGGATTGTCAGGATTAACATAGTAAAAATGGCCATCTTACCAAAAGCAATCTACAGATTCAATACAATTCTCATCAAATTACCAACACAATTCTTTACAGACCTGGAAAGGAAAATTCTCAACTTCATATGGAATAACAAGAAACCCAGAATTGCTAAAACAATCCTCTACAATAAAAGATCTTCTGGAGGTATCTCCATCCCTGATCTCAAGCTGTACTATAGAGCAACAGTAATAAAAACTGCATGGTACTGGCAAAGAAACAGAATGGTGGATCAATAGAACCGAATAGAAGACCCAGAAATAAACCCACACACTTATGGACACCTGATCTTTGACAAAGATGTCAAAACCATACAATGGAAAAAAGATAGCATCTTCAACAAATGGTGCTGGTCCAACTGGATGTCTACATGTAGAAAAATGCAAATAGATTCATACTTATCACCCTTCCCAAAACTAAAGTCCAAGTGGATCAAAGATCTCAACATAAAACCAGACACATTAAATCGGTTAGAAGAAAAAGTGGAGCAGACCCTAGAACTCATTGGTACAGGAGACAACTTCCTGAACAGAACACCAACAGCACAGGCTCTAAGAGCAACAACCAATAAATGGGACCTCATGAAACTGAAAAGCTTCTGTAAAGCAAAGGACACTGTCATCAAAACAAAACGACTGCCTACAGATTGTTAAAGGATCATCACCAACCCTCTATCTGACAGAGAGCTAATATCCAGTATATATAAAGAATTAAGGAAGTTGAAAAGCAACAAATCAAGTAATCCAGTTAAAAAATGGGGAACAGAGCTAAACAGAGCATTCTCGATAGAAGAATATCAAATGGCAGAGAATCACTTAAGGAAATGCTCATCCTCATTAGCCATCAGGGAAATGCAAATCAAAACGACCCTGAGATTTCACCTTACACCCATGAGAATGGCCAAGATGAAAAACTCAAGTAACAACACATGCTAGAGAGTTTGTGGAGAAAGGGGAACCCTCCTCCACTGCTGGTGGAAATGTAAACTGGTACAACCACTCTGGAAATGAATCTTCTCTGATATTTCTTAAAGGGGACATGACTCTTGTACTTCTTACCTCGAAGTGCACCGATCTCCTGACAATGTGGGTTCACTTTTTGCGTTCAGCATGGTTCTCCTTTTTTAGAATGCTGCTAATCTAGATTTAAATTGAACTTGTCATACTGGAGCACATGTGTCCAGCTTCAGAATCCCTTCTGTTCTTGTTGCTATAGAGACCAGCTGAAATCCGAATAGAAAAGAGGAGTCCACATTTCAATGGGATGGCCTAGCTGGGGACCTTTTAAGCAGCAGACTTCCTCACTTTTTTATTATATGAAGTTTCATATAATACAGACTCTCATCTCACTTTGCAGATTCAGATTTTATTCTTAGTACTTAAAAAAATAAAGCCACCATATTTGTGCTGACTTTCAAAAAGCAATAACCCAGAATTTACAGGTCACAATAAGACTATATTCTGAGGTATGAAGTTACTATTATCATAATAAAGTGTTGTCTATCTGAATAATGAATCAACAGGTGAGCTTTGTGAAGACCTGCTAGAGAGCAAATACATCTCATTCTTATCAATAATCCTACACTGTAAGTCTTTTAGCCTGCCAAGATCACACCATTGAGTAAGGCTGGTTTTCTAATACTCAGTGTTGGAAGGACAAGAGAAAGACAAGGTGTTTAGATGTCTGTCTGAAATATTGGTCTGAAAGTCCACTAGTTATTGAATGAAATAGTTTCTTCATCACAATATTCAAGTGATTTCTAAAATATTTCTGTCATTAGTGCTATTTTTATTACCTATTCATGTAAATATTTCTTTACCTCACTTGTCTGTAATAAAACAAGGTATAAGACAGCATTGAAATGTCAGTTCAGGCATGTGACTGCTTTCTTTTGTTTGACCCTGGACCTCCCAGGACCTGGCTTCTCTGATGATGATAACAAAGGATTTGTTGAGCTTGCTCATCCATTTTCTGTATGTGTTACATTTTGAAAGAAAAAAAAAAAAAAAGGAATATTTCTTTCCAGAAAGTTGAGTGTCTGTGCTTGAATTACTTAACCCTAAGGTTAGTCATCTTCATATCAATAATAAACACAAAGCATATATAATGCATTAGCACAGGGCCATGCTCAAAAGAGATATTTCTCCATAAAGCAACAAAAAAAACCTTACAACCAATGAGAAACACAGTACCCTTCATGACCACAGTTACCCTGCTTTCCCTGAGGCTTCCTCTTTCTATATTACGTTGCCTCAGGTATTCATGGTGTCAAATATCACTCATATTGTTCCTTTTCCAATGAAAATGACATAATACGTATGTGCTCAGAGCCTTTACCAGGGCATAAAACAAGGTGAAGAGAATATTCTATACACTCTTTGGTCTTGAACCTCTTGAATGAAATTGGATATCAACTTTAAAGTACATATGGTAGGATTCCACGTAGAGGAGTGTTTTTGTCTTTCCAGCATTTTATTTTCTTATCTGATTATAACCCTCTCATTATCCTACAGGAAACTGTCACCCTCATTTCTTCTTAGTTTATGTAGTATAACTTGGGTCATCCCTTTTTAAGAACAACGGGTGAGTGCCAAGCTTAGATCCTGCCAGGAAGTGTCATTGTGGTCCTGGGACATAGTTCATTGATTAGGAACTGATAGGTAATTAGACTTACTGTACATTGTATTCCACCATGTGTTGTAAACTTGACTAAAAAATTAAGGTATCATGGAGTGGAAATGGGGTCCAGTGATAAGGGAAGAGTAACTCTGGTATCATGTGATTATTCAGATCTACCAGCCCCTGAAGCCAGCTTGTGACTCCTGCATATTTTAGGGGAGGCACCAATAAATTACTCTTCTTTTTTGTTTAAGCCCATTTGATATCGTTTACTGCTGCTCATAGCCAAGGCTACTGCAAAGTGTTGTAAGGGGAAAAAAACTAATAAATGTGAAAGATGCTCCTGCGTCTCACAAAGTGCTGTGCTTAGTCTTCTTTTCCCTTTTATTGAAAATCCACTTTTTCACAAGGTTTTCTGATTACAGTTTCCACTGTAGGGACTTCTCCCAGCTGCTTAATCCCTCCCATCCCAGTCCAGTCCTGCAAGCCTCTTTTGTCTCTCAAAAGAAAAAGTTTATTCTTTTTATCCTCCTTAATAGGTAAATTTAAGTTTAAAGAGATGTTTCAACCAATTTATCCAATTTGCTTCTAATCTGACCTCTCTTATTCTCTGCTAATGCACGTATTACATTTTGAAAGATTGACTTGGGTTTCATGGGGAGCTGGTTTTCTTTGTTTTTATTTTTGTAGAATAGGCTTCCAGTGGAGGAAAGAACATTTTCTTCCCTTGTTTTCTATTGTGGAGTACGAATGATTGATGCACTAAGCATCGGCCAAGAGACCAGACTATCTTGTTGATACAACAAAAGTTATTACATGCCATCAAAGGCTTTTCAGTTCCTGAAGCTAACTCGGAAAACATATGTAATAGTCATGCCTGGAAATGTTGAGCAGAGTCAAGACTCTTCATCTTCCTTGTATAGTTATGATTTGAGGAAGAAGAGAGGAAATTATTCAATTTTAAACACAACCTTGAATTATTTTTTTGTAATTTTTATTTTTTATATTAATTACAGTTTATTTACTTTGTATCCCAGCTGTAGCCCTGTCTCTCATTCCCTCCAATCACACCCTCCCTTTCTTATCTCCTCCCTGCCCCTTTCTAAGTCCACTGATAGGGGAGGACCTCCTCCCCTTTCATCTGACCTTGTTTTATTAGGTATCTTCAGGACTGTCTGCAATATCCTCCCCTGTGACCTAGCAGGGCTGCTCCTCCCTCAGGGATGGGGGGAAGATCAAAGAGCCAGCCATTGAGTTCATGTCAGAAATAGTTCCTGTTCCCCTTACTAGGGTACCCACTTGGATACTGAGTGAGCATGGGCTATATCCTATCAAGGGTTCTAGGTTATATCCATACATGGTCCTTGGTTGGAGATACAGTCTCATAAAAGACCCCTGTGCCCATATATATTTGGTCCTTCTGGAGCTCCTGTCCTCTCCAGGTCATATTAACTCTCCCTTATTTCTTATTCCCTGCATTCTGCCAAAGGTTTGGTTATGAGTCTTAGTATCTGCTCTGATACACTGCTAAGTAGAGTCTTTTAGGGTACAGAGCTAAACAGAGAATTCTCAGTAGGAGAAAACAACCTTGAATTAAAAACAGAGATCATTACATTTATGGCGTTTAGAAGCAGAAGCCATCCTGGGCTTATCTGACCTGTTGTCCACTTTAGTTCTACTGCAAATTGAAATCAATATCAATAGAACTTGGGACATTTGAGTACATGCTCAAATTTACTTCTAGTGCAAACTTCTATTTTCCAAGGTGGTTCCACAGAAGTCTCTACTCCCCACTCAATCTAAACCCATATGCTAGGTTATACTGAGATTTTTAATATGTTAGCTGTGAGGAAAGACCAAATGGTGGCTAATAATAAAAGTCTAGAGCAATTCTCTTTTGAATACAAATGTTCTTATTATCTTTAAGTCTCTGATCTTCAAGGTTGGCTACATATTGTAATCATTTGGGATATATATATTTTTAAGGTATGGATAATTTGAATATGCACTATGGGGGTATTCCTACATCAGTCATATTTAAAAACTTTTATAAATTATTTTAATGTGCAGTTGGGGTATTATAGCTGCAAGTTACTTCCTGTGCGGTTTTCATGTGCGCGTATTAAGATTAGATTACAATTCATTTTGCCCTGTATGGAGTCAATATTCTATGTTTAAGTGTGAGTGCTGTTCTGAGAATAGAAGGAGTGGAAAACTTCATTTGCATTTCTGGAATGAATGTGTTTAGGGACATCTCTGGATGTGTATTCGTTTTTGCTATCCTGAATTGAGGTTGGGATCTTGGTAACACAGGCACAGCAGTGCTGGATTCTATGGTAATGTAGATCTGGGGTGTTGTCAATCCTGCTTGTGGTACCACTTTTTCTAAGGGTAGGACAAGTGGGTACTTCTGAGACATTATCTCATGGATTCCTTTTCAGTTCAAATAGATAAGGATTAGGCAAATGTCAAAGCCTGGCTTCCACACTTCTACTGCCTCATTCAGAGCTACCTCTTTCTCTGCTGGCTTCCATCTCTTGGTGAGGTGTCTCTCTGCACCTATGCTTTTATTTTAATTAAATAAATTTTGAAGAAGTAGATTTTCTAGGTCATATACCCACTGGGTACATGATAACAAGAGCCTCCTAATTAATCTCTGGCATGGCTATGCTTACAGATAATTCAAGAATATTCTAGTTTTAGGTTTAGAAGTAGCAATGAACTGTTTCCTTCACCTAGTATCTAGTGTTTTACTGATACTTACAACTTCCCAAATACCATCTTTTTCTGAAGTTAGATGTAGAGGTATCTTCAATAAAACCTCGGTTTCTCTCTTTCAAAGACCTGATGCAAGTTCTATTTGGCCTATTTAAAGATTAGGTAACAGAAAGTAACAAAATGCACACGATTCTCTATTCTTGGCAGCATAATTGGCTTCAGATTTGTTTGTTTGGGTGAACATTTTATAGGTTTATATAGAGCGGGGAATAGAGCCTTTTGTGGAACTGCTTTTGAAACCAGATGTTTGCACTAGAAATAAATGAAATGTATCTCATTGGTCAAGTGAAGCGATTGAGTTGAAAGCAAAAGCTGGAAATAGAGGAGAATCCTTGTCGCAGCTATGTCAGGAAGTGGAGGGAGAGGGAGAGGGTATCACTAATGCAGAGATGGATTCTCTTTCAGGCAGGTGGAAATAAGCTATGTGAAGAATATTTCATTCTATGTATTTGATGAGATTGGAACTTGCGATTGTTTCCGTCTTTCTTCGAAACACCTACTCCAATTACCCACATCTCATGGTTGGCTTAGAACACTGGCATATCTGCTTTCTAATTCTGGAATGTAAACTACCCCCATGAGCGTGTTATATTCTGCAGTTTGGAAGGACCTGCCCTGCATGGGAAGGAGATGCTAATGGGCTCATGAAGTTGGACAACAATGTACTTAAAGAAGTCCACAGGAAACTATGTTGTTCTCCAGATCTCCTCTGTTCCCTTCTCTTCCATGCCTCACCATTCTCAGGACCTAAATTAACTTAATTAACTAAATTAACTTCTGAGCACTGTGTGCTTCAGCTGTTCCTTGTCTCTAGAACAATCTGTCCTGAAATATCTGCATGGCTTGCTTCTCCATCCGCCTCCAGTCTTTTCATAAATATCTTCTTTTCCGCAGCTAGGTTGGAAGTGGTGAAGCTCCCTCGCACACTGCCAACCCATTTGTCATGTTCCACTTTGCTTTCCCACAACACTTCTCCCAGTATACGTCAATATTTATATATTATTTTTGTGTTCTCCATTCTTCAAATGTTAGATCCATGAAGCCAGAAGTTTGTGTCTTTTTTTTTTCCTTTTTTCTAATGAGTCTTCAGAATCTAGAACACAATCATTCAGTGGTGAGGATGGTGTGTGTGGGTGTGGGTGGGGTGTATGTGTGTGTGTAAATGTATTATAACACTCATCTAAAGTTCCATGTTGCCCATAGAAAATCTGCACAAATCAAATTCTTTGGATGCAGCTTGTAATGTTGCTTTGGATCAATGACTAGTACATGCAGTAAGTTTAGGAGATTAGAATGTATTAATTTTCTCCAGTGATTCTCCCACCTCAGCTCTAATCTCTTTAAATATTCTTAATTTCTATACATCCATTCCAAGGTAATATACTTAAAGCAAGTACTCTAAATGAGATGCCCTGGTGGCCTGGCTTTATGCAGTGTGTCTGGCTCTCCTATCTTCCTGCGTCCATTGACTTCATCCCAGAGGTCACAAGATGGATATGGCCTCTGCGTGGTCTGGGATTGCTTCAGATGTGGAAAGTGAAGAATGGCACCTAAGGTTGTTATGTGAACTTTTTTACCTATAGTTTGGAACACACATGTGTCCTTATTCACATGTATGAACACATTCCCACACAACTCATTGCATGCACACACACACAAACAACCAGAGGTTCAACCTTGCTTTTTGTTGTTTTTCAGCTATGTAGCTAGCCATGTTACTTGTTTACTTTCAGCTTCATTATTTATGTTTGTGACATGGGGACATCATTTCGATTCTTTGCTGTGTATAAGATGGAATGGATGTTCCTGACTTCATGAGCATCGTTGACCTCATGGTAAGTACTAAATGGGATGAGGCATAGGCAGTGGATGCAGCTACATGGTAATGGAGAGTTTCTCTTCTCATTAATTATTATATTTGCTTTTGTTCTTTTCAGAGACTGTTGCCTTTTAAATATTCATCTACAACTTTCTTAATCATCTTAGCAAACAATCACCATTTTTCTCTCTAGAAACTTTTTGTTCTTGCAATCTATGATCTACTGCCACAGAGATAATTAAGTATTTCTTATACAGAGATTGGCCTGCTCACTACAAAACTTAATTTTGACTATAATGCTTAATGCTTGACATCAAATACAAAAAAACATAAGATAATTTTTGTTTCATGATAGTCCCTCAGGAACTTAAAAATAGCCCCCCTGTCTCCCTAGGTTTTATCCTTCAAGCTAACACCACAGTAATACTTATTGCTCAGAAATAATAATAACCTCACTATATTTGTATCCCTCCAATCACAAGCATTTTAATGAAGATACATAACTGGTATCGTAAGTAGGACACTCAAGCAGTTAATGACACACAGAATCAGGCTAAGCGGATTTGAAGATGAGCGTCCTTTCTTACTCCTATCCCTGAGGTTGACTTTTCTAACGTCTAGCTTTCTGTATAAACTGTAAGAATGTTAATAGAAGACATACTCTGGAGACTGTCCAACAAATAATGTCAAGAGCATGTTTTATGTACTTGGAGAAGAGCCTGGCATCTGGTTTGTGAAGCATAAGTTAGTGGGTCTTGAGAATCTATCTGTTGGGCCTGGCCTGCCGGGTGCAGCACAAAGATTTCCTCTTGTGTTCTGGAAACAGTACTTTACTTAGAAGAATGAGGTTTGTTTGGCTCCCCTGTTCATGATTGGACTTATTCTTCTTCCATTTGGAGGCAATAATGGAAGCAATAAGCAGCATATTCTCTGTGCAGCATCAGAAATGATAAAATCCTATACCCCACCCCAATAAAAGACAAAAAATTAAAGGAATAGAAAAGTTTTAAAGGAAATAAATTATAAGGTGTTAATCCCTGGTCTAAACAACCATATTTTAGGAACTATGCTGTGGTAATCAGGATCCAGGATGGGGGAGGGAGTTACGAACCCAGAAAACAAGACTCCAGAAACCAACTCAGAGGTGCAGATCTATTTTTATTGCACAGCAGCAAACTTTTTATATAACCTTTGGACAAATGGGGAATCAAAGCAAGTTCTGGGGAAGCCACACATCCTGCTGTCGCTATGTACCTCCAGCACCCGAGGGACTTCTGTGAAGATGAGGTAAGCAGCCACCATCCTGTTCTGGGATCATTCTTAGGTTCTACTATTTTGCTAGGATCCTCTATTTTGTGTCCTGAGGCGTGATAGTGGACATGCGCATTCATACTACAGAGAGGTACAGAAGCCCCCTTCACTGTCCAGCAAGCCCCACCCAGAGACTGCAGCACCCATTCTGTACACAGTTCAGTGGACTCATACATGGATTTATTTTCAGCATGTGCCTGTTCAGTGTGAACTAAATTCCAGGTCCTGTGTTAGATGCAGCTGTCTCCCTCACACCTCTCACTGCTACATTCTCAGTATTAGTTAAGGACAACAAATGATTAAATGCATGTTTATGTAGATAAATTAATCTTAATAAACTTGATGGTTGTGGGCCAAGCTGAAAGGATAGCTAAGCATAAGAGGACTTGTTCTATCAAAAGAACCAAACTCAGTTCCCACACTGTAGTTCAGACCCAGCTTTTCCAGGGAACCCAAAGCCCCTTTCTTGCCCTAACAGGAACTAGGCACACATGCAAGCAAAACACTTATTTACATAAAATAAACCTAAATAAATTTTTAATCAAACAAGCAAAACCATTTGGAAACTTTTTTGCAGTTTATTATTTTATTTATGTATTTATCTATTTACTTATTTACTTATTCACTTTACATCCTACTCACAGACCCCCCTCTCCCCTCTGCTCCCTGTCCCATCCTCCTTCCCTCTTCCCGTGGTGTTGCCAGGCATTGGTTGGACAGTTCCTCAATCTCTGCTCTATATTTATCCCAGCACATCTTGTAGGCTGGTTAAATTTGGGGTTGAAGTTTTTGTGGGTGGGTAGGTATTCACCTCTCTTTACTAGGAGTCCTGTCTGGTTAGAGTGTGGCCTCTTCAGTCTCCATGTCCCCTGCTACTAGGAGTCTTAGCTAGAGTCACCTCCATATCCTCCCAGGAGCCTACCTTGTTGTAGGTCTCTAGCCTATCTCGAAAATGCCCCATGCCATGGTTTCTCTTCTCTCCAGAAGCCTCTGTCCTCCTGCCACCCCACCATGACTACCACATCAGAACCCCACCCTCAGTCCCCCCAGAACTCCCTCTTCTATCCTGTTCCCTCTGTTTGAGCACTTCTTCTATCTGTTCTATTCCCTCCTCTCAGTGAGATTCTTGCAACCTCCCTGGGGCCCTCCTTGTCACTTGGCTTCTTTGGGCCTGTGAAATGTAGTATGGTTATCCTTTACTATACAGTTAATATCCACCTATAACTGATAACATACCATGTATGTCTTTCTGGGTCTGTGTTACCTCACTCTGGATGATCTTTTCTAGATCTATCCATTTACCTGCAAATTTTATGATTTCCTTATTTTTTAATAGCTGAATAGTATTCCATTCTTCAGTTGAGGGGCGTCCAGGTTGTTTTTAGTTTGTGGCTATTACAAATAGAATTGCTATGAACATAGTTGAGCAAATGTCCTTGTTGTATGTTAGAGCATTTTTTGGGTGTATACCCAGGAGTGGTATAGCTATGTCTTGAGGTAGAGCTATTCCCAATTTTCTGGGAAAGTGCCAGATTGATTTCCAAAGTGCTTTTACAATTTTACACTCCCACCAGCAATGGAGGAATATTTCCCTTTCTCCACACCCTCGCCTGCATGTGCTGTCACTTGAGATTTTTATCTTAGCCATTCTGACAGATTTAAGATAGAATCTCAGAATACTCTTGATTTGAATTTCTCTGATGACTAATGAGGTTGAACATTTCTTTAAGTGCTTCTTGGTCATTCAAGATTACACTGTTTAGATTTTTTTTTTTTGTATTTTAAAATTTTTTTAGTTATTAAAATTTATTCACTTTGTATGGGGATAGGAGCTCTATAAGAAGAGCAACAGAACTAAAAAATCTGGGCCCAGGGGTCTTTTCTGAGACTGATACTCCAGCCAAGAACTCCAACCAAGCACCATGCATGGAGATAACCTAGAACCCCTGCACAGATGTAACCCATGGCAGGCAGCTCAGTCTCCAAGTGGGTTCCCTAGTAAGGGGATAGGGACTATCTCTAACATGAACTCAGTGGCTGGTTCTTTGATCACCTCAGCCTGAGGGATAGGCAGCCTTATCATCCAACAGAGGAAGACAGTGCAGCCAGTCCTTATAAGAATATTTTTACTGAATTCTGTATCCCCATTTGTAAACTTAATGAGTTATGAAATACAATGTGATTTTTGTTTTAACTTAGATTATGCTATGTGAAGTTATTATAATACAACAAAATTTATGAAGTTTACCTTAATGTTTTTAAATGAAGTAATACAGACCTTCACTTTTTAATTTTTATTTTTTATATGAATTACAGTTTATTTACCTTGTATCCCAGCTGTAGCACTCCCTCATTCCCTCCCAATCCCACCCTCCTTTCCCCCACTATTGGGTTGTCTTGTCCAGTCATGATATGCAAGTCGTTTGCCTTGTCTTAACTGTACCTTGTTTTGTTGTATTTGGTTGGTTTTTTTTGTTTGTTTGTTTGTTTGTTTGTTTGTTTTCTTGAAGGCCTGCTCTTTTCTGAAAGGAAACAGAGAGAGAATGAATGGATCTGGGGGAGATGGGAGATGGAAAGCAGCTGGGATGCTGCCCAATCTACCATCCTCATCTCCTCCCTGCCCTTCTCTAAATCCACTGATAAGGGAGGTTCTCCTCCCCTTCCATCCAACCTTAGCTTATCAGGTCTCATCAGGACTGGCTGAAATGTCCTCCTCTGTGGCCTAGCAAGGCTGGTCCTCCCTTAGGGGGGTGAGGAGGTCAAAGAGCCAGCCACTGAGTTCATGTCAGAGACAATCCTTGTTTTCCTTACTAAGGAATCCACACAGACCTTCATTTTTAAAAATTCTCAGAATTACAAATTGTCTATGACGATAGGCTACTGGCTATGTTAAGGCTCAGGTTGTCCAGAGCAACATTACAAACTAAGAAGCAGACATCACATTAAACTTCTGTTAGTTTCTTTATGAGCCTTGGATTATGTGAGAAGCTTTAGATGCATCATCTTCATAACGCCAAGTTCTCACAGTACAATAACAACATTACCTCCTAATAGTTCTTAAAATATAGAATATATGTCAGTGAAAAAAAGTTCATGCAAAGTATTGATAAGACTTCAAAGAATGATTGAGAATGAGGACTTAGAACGACAGCAACTGATGGCAAAGCAATATAGCAATAATGTCAGCCATATAGCAGCAAGGATTTGCCAGCATGTCCTAGAGCAGCTGAAGTGACAAGACTTATGACATTGTGCAGGAATTCCGTTACCCGAGGTAAATAAATCCACAGATAGATCCTTCCACCCACACTAGGGTAGAACCACAAGGAAAGGTCTTGCCTGTGTCGTGTGAACAGAAGTGAGATAGTCCAGGGCACTAGGAGGTTGGGAGATGGAGTGAGAACACGTCCTCTGTTTAACTGAGTATGTTGAAAGTGAACACATAGCTGGAAAAAAATTAAGCAAGAGGGAATACACAAAGACCCATTATGATATAAAATAGAGGCCTGCAATTATGAAATAGTAAAAGAAGTTTGATGTAAGACCACAATTTCTACTCAGCAATTTCTCTGTGTGTATGTATGTGACACTGAAAATAGATTCTTCTTTCATACAATGCATTCTGACCACACTTTCCCCTCCCTCCACTCCTCCCAGCTGCTTCCCATCTCCCATCTCCCTCAGCTCCATTCATTCCCTCTCTGTTTCCTTTCAGAAAAGAGCAGGCCTTCAAGAAAAAAAAAAACAACCAAACACAACAAAACAAGGTACAGTTAAGATAAGGCAAACCACCTGCATTTCGAGATTGGACAAGGCAATGCAATATGGGGGAAAGAGGCCAAAGATCAGGCAAAAGAGTCAGAGATATTCACGTTGCCACTGTTAGGGCTCTCACAGAAACACCATGCTAACAGCCATAACATACAGGCAGAAGGCATGAGACAGACCCATGCAATGTCTGGTACTTGCTGCTTTAGTCTCTGTGAGCCTATAGAAGCCCTGCTTAGTTGATTCAATGGGTCATGTTCTCCTGTTGTCCTCCATCCTCTCCGACTCCAAAAATCATTCCTGTGCCTCTTCCATGAGGTACCCCTAGCTTCAAGGTGAGAGACCAGATGGAGACCTCCAAATTAGGCTATCTCTCTGTGCAGTGTCTGTCTGTGGGTCTCTGTACCAGCCACTGCCTGCTAGCAAAGGATGCCTCTCTGGTGACAACTGGAAAAGGCACTAATCTATGAATATAGCAGAAAATCATTAGGAATAATTTCACTTCATTGATTTTTTTATTTTTTATATTTTGCCAGTCATGTTTGGTTCTACCCAAGGTCTCTGGGATACCCAGCCTCTGGTTCCTGGTCATTCAGGTAGTGTTGGGCATGGGCTCCCTCTCATCTTGTGGGCCTCAAATTAGAACAGTTATTGGTTGGCCACCCACAAGTTTTGACCCACCATTGCCCAGCACATCTGCAGGCAGGACAGATTGTAGGTAGAGGGTTTTATGGCTGGGTTTGTGTCCAGGATTTTCTTTCCATAGCCTGAAAAGTACCTTCTGGCACAATAGACTCGATCAATGGGGTGAAGACTCCATGTCAGGAGATCTCTCTAGTTCAATCAGCTGTGTAGAAATTGTCCTCAGCAATGTCACCCCTACCATGGTCAGTTTTGGGAGAGAGAAACTATATGCTTTGTCATAATGTCAGCCTGGGTTGTAGAGGGATCTCCAAAGGACCTCATTAGCCAACAGCTCAACCAGATGCAGCTCAGTCCCTCCACTGGAATTCTTGCCTGGCTACAAAAGATGGCCAGTCAGACTCCATACCCTCTGCTACTAGGAGTCCTCACTAGGGTCACCCTAATAGATTCTAGGAAGTTTCCATTGCAGTAGGTCTCCACGCACACCTTCGATAATACCCATCCCGCCTGTCTCCTAGTTTTGCTTAGAAATTCACAATAGGCATAGAGTATGCAAACATATGGGTAGAACTGACTACTAAACAAAATAAGCTGTTTGCAATTGGTCCTGCTTCTTAAGTTAGTTTCCTATGCACTTTTACTTTCTTTATAACATCCCAATGAAATGACTTAAAAGATGACGGGAGAACAATGAAAAAGCAGCTAGAAAGAGTCGTGCCCATTAAATTGAAGTGTAAAAAGGGATGGTTCTGTCCTCAACAAAAACACCCAAAGGATAAAATGCAATCAGTGTAGTAGAAACACTTTTTTTTAATTTGTTTGCTTATTTGTACGTTTATTAATTTTATCATTCCTGATTATATTTTCATTCATGCAAGTATATAATATACTATAAACTAGTCTTCTTATATCCCAGTACTCTCCCCTTTCCTCTCCTGTTAACTTCCCTTGTTCCAAGTTTTTGCCTCTACTATCACATCTCTGTACACGATTTTATATATCTATATAAAAATCTAAGATCCACATATGAGAAACATTTGGTTTGTTACTGTTTATTTAGTTTTCTTAGTGTGGTTATCATCAGTTGCATTTATTTTCCAGCAGATGACACGGTTGCATTTTTCTTAATGACTGGAAAAAAGTCCATTGTCCATAGATACTGCATTTTCTTATTGGCTCTTCTGTAATGAGTTTCTATTGACAGATGTTACTATGGCCCAAGTAGAACTCATTTGAAATGAGGGGGCACTGTCCTATCCTCTGAAATAGAAGCACTCCCTTATTGTTTCCATGCAACCAAACCTAGCTTGTTGTCTTCCCCCAAACCTGCATGCTACCTTTCATGAAATCCACCAAAACAATATGAGGACTGAAATAAAATACCTTCAGGTCAGAGAAGGGGCTTGCCAGTGTTGATGTCTCTGCCTCCTTTAGTAAGTGGGAATTATTTTCCATGCTGTTCTCTCTGCTTAGCCTTGCATTTCCTCTCTCTTCCCTAGTAGAGGGAACTTACTTTCAATCTAAAGATCTCAGCATTCCTTCTGAAGCTCTCTTGTTTTCTTAGGCCAGCTCCCCCATAGCAATAAGAGAAAGAATTAGATTAAGCCCTTTACGGAGCTATTTGACTGGTAGGGGATATCTCTGTCAAAGACATCTGGTAGAAAGTAAATCATTCAGTACACAACGGTATCCACCCTACTTTCCGGATGTAGAGCATAATTTGGAGACTTCGATACTTTCTTTTCACAATAGCAAGGACCCTAGGTAAATACATGACAACTATTTATTTATTTATTTTACTATTTCTACTCATTTTAAGGTTGATAATTTTCCTTCTTTCCCAGTCCCACCTAACTAACAAATGGCTATTTTGAACAATATAAGATCATTACTGGCTACGTTTCTGTTTGTCTTACTAACTCAAATTTCAGAAAGGACCTTTCAATTTTATTGAGCAGTTACTAGGTTTAACCTGCTTGTTTATTTGGATTTGGGATATCAGGAATATTTCTAGATTGCTAGCTGTTGCTGTGATAAAAATACCATGCCCAAAAGCAACTTAAGGAATAAGGGATTTATTTGAGCTTATGCTTCCAGAAGAACAGAGTACATAAAAAGTTAGGAAGGTATGTCCTAGCAGAAGAAGAATGAAGAAGCTGTATGATCTACTTTTTCCACCCACAGGAGAGAGGGAGGGTGTGAGAATACACAGAAAGCAGAATAAAGCTATAAACCCTCAAAGCCTACCCCTCTCATTGCTTTTCCCCCAGTAAGCCTTCTACTTGCTAAAGGTTCCCAACCTCCCTAGGCAGAGCTAGCACCTGGCAACCAAGTGGTCAAGTAAGTATCCGAGCCAATGGGAGAGACTGGTCATTCAAATGACCACAGAGATTAGACCCAGAGGTTCATGCATAGAAGGCAAAAGTGCTCTATCACCGATCTCTATGCCCAGCCCTGACTTCTCTTTCCTTTTAAAGGTCTGACGCTGTTGTTGGTTCTTTGCTGTTTTTGCAATTTCTAAAAAATTGAAATTGTATAATTTCAAGTTTGATGTATGAAATATATCAAGACAACTAATAGAGGGCTTAGGTTGCCAGTACTCTCCTCTATGTCAAGATCAATATGTTAGACATGAAATAAAATATATATATATATATATATTGACAATCAGCTAAAAGTTATGTTTGTGTTATAATACAGTTACTACTGTCACTCAATTCTTTCCTTAAAATCTTTGAGCAGAAAAAAAATCTTAGTTTTAACATTGAAATCTTACCCTGAAAACCTACACACACACACACACACACATACACACACACAACTACTTATAGGATGTTATTAATGTATTTATTTGAATTTAATAGAATATTTTGGTTCCAATATTTGTTCAAACTTCAAAATGACAATAAAATGTGCCAGCAAAATGAATGATTTCTCTCTCTCCCTCTCCACTACTCATCCTCATTTTCAAACATGAGATACAAGTCATCAATTTCATTGTGACTTAGCAATTTATTTACACAGTTTTACTGCTGTGGACGCAGCACAGCTGAGTCTTGAGCTTGATGAAATATTGTTATCCGCATAATTCATTTTCTGCTGCTTCAACAAGGTGTTTGGATTTGTAGGGGCTCCCATTTGAAGTTGAAATTGAATTGAAAATTCATGTGAAGGCTGTACAGACAAGGCAAGTCTATCAGAAAAGCGTCCATTAAATTTACTCTCTGGTGTCTGGCAGCAAAATGTGCCTCTGAGGCCTTGAAAATAGCTCTCATTATCATATCGATTGAAGCCAACAAATATAACTCAAAACTAAGGTGAGTGTAAGTTTATTCCTAGATATTTGTGGTGAATTTCTAATATTTATTTTATATATAGCTCACATGGAGTTTAATGTAAGTTATTAATGCTTAGAGGAACAGTTTATAATTTCTTTATGGGTAGTCCTCACTTATTAAAGATGCTATTGATCATGAGGAATTAGCAATACCCCATTAATTTGTAGTTCATCCTTTAGTGCTAGCCGTAAAATAAAGGCTGTATCCACCATAAATTACTTTGGAAGTAGATCACCTATGCAAAGTAGAAACAGGATAGTACAGCTGTTTTCTGTGTGGATACCAAGTCACAATAAGAAAGTAATAAAAGAAAAGATTATATCGCTTCACCAATACACTTCATTCATCTGGAGAAATGGGAAGCAATATGCTAAATTCTGGAGTAAATATACTTTCATCTGTGATGGCCCAACATCAAAGTTCTTTCAGAAGATATTTAGAGTTGGGGAAATATTTAAACTTTACACACACACACACACACACACACACAGTGTTGTTCTTATACTTCAGAAGATATGATTAAATGTAAAGGCCTCCCAAGAAGAAAATGTTAGCTATTCTTTGTAACCATACTTTAAAACAATACAGCCAGAGAGAAGAAATGGTCCAGTAAGAGGAGAGAGATGAAGACAGATGATGAGGAATATATGTATGTACATATATATATATATATGAAATTTATATACATATGTACATATATATATATATATGAATTTCATATATATATATATATATGAAATTTTCATAAACCCATACCTATTAATGAGAGAACCAGGCCTGACCCTACCTCCAAAATTCATCAGTCCCAGGAACTAGGCCATAGGTCACCAATTCCAGGAATAAGAAAACCATAAAATTCCCTACCCAAGAAATAGTCTGGAGGTAACCACAAGAACAGGAAGGTATCTTCTCTCAGGGTGGGACATCTGTGCTGGGCTTATTTAACATTCCTGAGGTCTACAAATAGCTCACTCAAAGTTAGGTGTGTTAGTTAGCCAATCACTTTGTAACAAGATTGCCCTTGCTGAATGTCACCCAATCTTACCCAATCCTGTAACTGTAAACTGGAAATTCCAATAAAAACCCTGCCAGGGAGCTGCTTAGGGCTTTCCTCTCTGATCCACTGCATTGGTGATGGTGGTGAGACCTAGCTTAAGCCTGAAAAAAGCTCTTTGATCTTGCATATGTGGCCTGGCTCTTGGTGATGTTCGGGGACCCTATGATCTGGGCATAATATTAATGCTTCTTTAACACCTAATGATGACACAATTGCCTGTATATTGTAGTTTTAAATTTAGTCACTATCCTGGTAGTGATGAACCATGAGAAGATGTCTTTCCCCCATGAAAGTGCAGTAAAGACACCATTGAGCAGGCTATGGGATTTCTTACACTTTGCTGTAAATGTTGCTTATGCCATACTCAAACAGCAGAATAATCACACACAGCCACACACACACACACACACACATACACACACACATACACACACAAATACACACACACTGACTCACACACTCATCAGGTAAAAACCAGTATTAAATTGGGTCCAGAGAAATAACAGTGAGATAATCTTATGATGACAACCAAGACTACATATCTATGGAGAGAGATGGGCGTTCATGCCAAAGAGCTGGTTACTCTCAGTTCCGGGGAGCTGGTAGGAAACAAATGATTGAGAAACACTAAGTAGCTTAAGGATGTAGAAGAATCATGAACATAGTTACAGTAGAATACAATACTTAAAGTCAGAGATTCCTGAAGTTTGACCTGCATTTGTTCCCTTCTGTCCCCATTACTATGGGATCTTGAGCAAGCTTTTCCAGCCTTAAAATGGAAATAAAAATACATTCTGTTCATAGTATCATTAGGTTATGGGAAGAGCTTAAAACACAGTAAAGTTTATTGACTTTGCTATTGTCACTTCATTTGTTATCAGCATTATCATAATGGGTTACCTGACCATAAACCTAGACCTCTTGTCCCAAAGTTTTATGAATGAAAATGTAAATATTGATTCTTTTTGTTTTGATATTTATGAGCTTTGGTATCAAGCAGGTTAATTAAGCTGACAAAATCTCTAAAAAAGAGAATAAATTCACCTTTTATTTTTTATCCCATTATGAATATAAAATAGCCGATAGGGGAAGTCCTCCTTCCCTTTTATCTGACACTAGCCTATCAGGCCTCATCAGGATTGGCAGCATTGTCTTCCTCTGTGGTCTCTTAAGGCTATCCCCACCCCATCAGTGAGCTTGGAGAGGGGCAGGGCAGGAGAAGAGGGAGGGAAGGCAGGATTGGGAAGGGGTGAGGGAGGGGTCTACAGCTGGGAGACAAAAGTAAATAAACTGTAATAAATAAAAATAAATAAATAAAAATGCTGGGGGAAAATATTGTGTGTGTAAAATTTATGACCTAAATAAACATCTAAAAATAATACACAAAGAGAAAATATAAAAACAAAAGGAAGTAAATTCCATACCAGTTCTTCCTTCATAAGCAAATAAGTAATTTTATGGGTTCTGTTGAGGCAGTTTGTATGTATGTTCATGTACATACATGTACAAATATATGTGAGGTAGCTTGTAATATACATGTAGAGATCAGCAAAAAATCTTCCATATTTTTCTTTGGTTGCTTTACACAGTTGTTTTTTAACGTAGGCTCTCTCATGGATCTGCCACTGAAGTAGAGCTAGCCTGGATAGCTAGTGAGCCCTAGAGGTTTGCGTGGAATTATGACATGTACATCACTACATTTAGCTCTTTTTATGCTTGTGTACTTTACTGACAGAGCTATCCCTTTAGCCCAGCATCCACTGCCAGGGGCAAGCCCAAGTGATGGCCGGGTCCCACAGAGTAGGTAAGGAGTCGTCAGCAAAGGAGGAGTGAGACAACCATGATGGTGTGGTCAGAGGAATCTTGAAGTCTGACTGACTGGCAGTCAGAGTGCTTCTTATTAATACAGAACTCAGTAGGCAGGGATAGATTCATATTGTTCCAAAACATAGGACATAATCATTTTTGTCCCTGGACACAAATTTTAGCTTCCTCTTGGTAATAAGTTTAGTCATCATTGACAAACCAGAATTAATCTTTTACAATCATTTTCCCTCATCAACCCAACTTTTAAGAATCTTGCAGTCTCAAGGGCACTAGACACAAGGCAAATCTCCACGCCAGCCAGGGCAAATTGCCACGTCTGGAGTAATGTATTATTAACTTTTAATGGTCAGAGTGCTAAATGTCATTAGGCCCAAGAAAAATCTTCAGGCTGATGCTGCTGCAGTCATTATTTAATTTCTGTCATAATACAACGTGTATATTTTTATACATTTGTGGAATTAACTTGTATGTCTAATCTTGGTAGTCTTTCATTCCTTTGTCATATGACACCACAGTGGCCCTGAACAAGCTAGAGGCCCTGATACCTCATTCTTTCATCATTTTTCCACACCATCCTTTGTCTGTAAGTATAAGCTCCTGTGTAGGGCAGAGATAACTCCAGCCAATCTAACCTTGTTGCTGTTATCTTTTTCTCCAGGGGCATATCATATGTGGCCCCCAATCTTATATGCCAGATGATTGCCCCACTGTATAGCAGGAAGAGGCTTGATCCCTTGCCAACTCCTCTAAATCTTGTTCACTCAATCTTGTTTGCCTTTTTAAGTTTACATTGTTCTGATTATCTTCTAAGTACTTGTGAGTAAGTATAGGAGAGTATCTTAAAGAGATCTCTGGAGCCTTTTTGTGAGTCACAACCTCCAGGGCATAAGAAAGACCTTCAAATAAGCCAGATAAGGGTATTTCCCTAAAAGTGGGAAGGGTAGTATGCACAGAATTTTCCTCGGAAACTTAGAAGCAATACACCTGGGAAAAGGTGTAAATGATTCATGAGAAATTTCTCACCAGTCCAATATCCCCACGTTGTACAAATATTAAAGGCCCCCAAGCATGCGACATGTGGAGATCAAGACCAAAAGTGAAAGACAGCACAATGGCAATGGCATCATCTGGCTCAGCTTTGCTGGATCTTTGTCAAGCAGCTCTTCTGGCTTCCTAACTTTTACTGTTCTCAGTAGATATGGCACATGCCAACCCACCTTTTTACTGGGAAAATTGAATTCCTTTTTATGATTCTGAAGTTGTCTTGTTGAGGCTAATGGTCTGTGTGCCATTATATATAATCCGGAGCTGGTAGCGATAATACACACATTTATGAGGTTGAAATGTCATATGTATTAGCCAAATGTCCAAAATTTAGTTCAAACTGGCTGTAGTCTAGAAGCAAAGCTAATGGAGTACAAACCTGATGACAGTAAGATCCACGCATTATCAGAACACTGCCTCATTTCTTTGATTCAGAAGTGCTGGAGTGTCTGTCCAGCTTTCTGCATTACAAAAGAGATAATCACAGATACCTCCTAGGGTAATTGTATCTTCGTATCTTCATGTATGGTTCTAGTAACATAATCTGTCCTAGGCAGATGGTTGTCAACTTAGTCTTTTGAGAAGATAGAACCTCAACTGAAAAAAAAAAAATGCCCTACCAGATATATTGGCCCGTGGGCAAGCCTGTGAGGCATTTTCTTTATTAATGGTTGATGTGGGAGGCTTAGCTGACTGTGGGCAGTACCTTTCCTTGACAGGTGGTCCTGGATGGTATAAAATGTGAGCTGAGTAAGCAATAAAGAGCAAGTCAGTAAGCAGCACTCCTCCGCAGTCTCTGCTTCAATTAATTCCTGCCTCCTAGGTTTCTTCCCTGCTTGAGTTACTTGACTTCCCTAGGTGATGAAATGTGACCTGAGAGTTGTATAAAGAAACAACTCTTTCTTCCCAACTGCTGTTGGTCATGGTGTTTATTTCAGTAATAGCAATCTATCTAAAACCAAATCCCACAATAGCCATCTAAGCACATAAGGTCTTGAATCTTTGTCTGAACCAATCAGTGCTACAAAACAGTCATTATTATAAAGATTTCTAGATCATATTATGTGTTATATATCTGTGATACTGATCTCTAGATCATATTGCCTAACTTACAAAATACATATTACAGTGATATCTATATCATATTATATATCTTATTTATATGATATGTTGATCTCAAGATTGATTCTGGCCACCCTCTTCATGAAGAATGAACACTTTTTATATTACTTGAATGTAAATGTAATTAATGGAAAAGTAGGATTTGTGCTTTGATAGAAAATGTTCCAGTTCAAATCTTGCACTTAAAAGTTTTTAGAAACTTTTTTCTGTCATTTTTATGCTTTGTAATATATGTAATGGTGCTTAACATGAAGGCAAAAGAGCATAAAAATGACTGAAAAACCTGTTATGTTCAGTAGACCAGTAAAAAAAAAAAAAGCAACAAACAAACAAAACAAAACAACAACAAAAAAATTTCTTTGAATGCTATTTGAAAAAAATATATTAGCTTCTACTCACAAACTGAACCCACTAAAAATTCCTGTAGTTGCTTTCCCTCAGCTCTAGAAGTGTCTGAGGGCCAGAACCTGAAACCTTTTTGAATCTCCTAGCCTTGACACGTAGACATGCAGCCTTGCTTCCTGGCTCCAGTCCACTCCTGAATATTCTATTAACATGTAAATGCAGTAGTGACATTCAAACCTTCTTCCTCTGCATTGAAGAAAAGGGTGGAAAGGTCACTACCTTGGAGTCAGCTCTGAGGTCCCAAGTAAATCCCCGATTAGACCTGATCTTTTTATTTGAAATGAGTTTTGTACAGGAAGCATACAACTCAGGTAAGCAGTTTATATTCCAAAGCATTCAATTCCCCATGCATTTCAATGATGCCTTGAATCCCCTCCCAAACAAAATAAAAAATGAGTTTCAACACAGTAATCAGAGTCTTTTCTGCCTAGTCTGTGCTGTGTCCTACACATTGTAAGTATTCTGAGGTACTTCTGACTTCAGCACATTCACTCCATGGGATACTACTGGCCTCATTCTCTAGAACATCTGATTTGAGATACATCTTAACTTATACCTACATTTGAAACTGTTTCAAAGTTGGAAATGAATTAATAGTGTAGCAATATGAGAATGAACAGTTTCAGTGGTGGTGGAGGGCCAAGACAATGTTCCATGCTGAATGATCAAAGCAGGCTAGCAGGAGGTCTGTGTTTTTATGTTTTTACAGACATTTTTAACTGGAAATTTCCATCCCATATTTGGAGATTTTACGTTATCGAGGACAGTCCCTGGTTGTGTGAACACATACACACACAAACTATATTTCTACAGTGATGTCTTTAAAAATGTATTTTAATAGACAATTGAGGTTGTTTGCAATTTTTGTGTTGTAAATAATCTTGAAAGATACTTAATATGGTTGTCAAGTCCTGAATGTTACCCTAAAATGGCAGTGCTTGTGACATTGTCCTAAACAGAAGAAATGTTTTTAGATAAACAAACCTAAAGGTGAGTTCCTGTTTCCTGGAAAAGAAGGTGTCCTAAGGTGGTTTCTGTTTACCAAGAACCTTTCTTAATCTGCCCCAAAGGTCAACTACCTTGGACAAGAACATCTAGCTCCTAGTCAATCCCAAACATCCTGTATCAGCTCGAACATCCCACCCTGCTGTTACATAAAATCAGCTTTTCCTCCATTTTGCTCTTCTTCCCCGCCCCCCCCCCGTACCCCCGTATCCTACCCCACACCCTCCACTTCCAATAAGAGTTAGCCCTGGCAGTTTGCTCTCCAATAATTCTTTCTTTCTACCCATGGAAAGGCCTAGTCTTGTGGTTTCACTACACCCTTGCTTCCAATATTTCTCAGGTCTCTACAGTTTGGAAGGGCAGGGAGGGAGATATCACACTAAAAGTGAGGTGGCCACAAATTTTGAGAGCCAAAGTATGATTTAGGTTTTTTTTTTATTAGCGTGCCTAAGAGTCCCACGGAACAAAAATGCATCTAACCTGCAAGCCAGTGTCCAAGAGCAGATACTTCCCAAGATGCTGAGGGCTGTTGAACAAGCAGATGGTCTCACACCTCTAAACAAGTTTGTTTGACCCAACGACACTACATGTGCTTGATCTTATGTGGGTGGGAGATACACATCAGGAAATAATACGTCAGGATGTGTGCCTACCCCTGGGCTGGGTGTTGGCAGGGGGTAAACAGGCAGAAACTACGTCAGGATATATGCTCGCCCCTGATTGGTACCAAGTTGAGATAAATGTATGAATGTACATGAACCAAAAACTCTTGAAATTTTAAATACATATAATTAACTGTTGTTAAGATCAAAACTATTTTTTCTTATTCAAATGCTTTGTAGTAGTTTGTCTTTATTTGAACTACTGTAGTTACTTTGGGAAAAGTACTATTTGTATACATTCGTCCCGAGTCATTGATAAAATCAGGAACCTACTCATTTGATTCATAGATAAATGAAACTTGTGTCTGTTCTGTTGTGCTCTGGAAGGGTATTTCTTAGGGTCCTGCTTCCTACTCTCAGCAAGGGGTATGCTTGAGAATAGAATCCTGATACATTCTAATTAATTGGGTCTGGACAAAGTGCTCATTCAAAGATATTGAGATGTGTGCTCAGATCTTTGAATACTAAGCATAGAAAACAGATTTTATGCTACTTCTACCATTTGGTTTCAGGTCTCAGTAACTTTTGTAGTAACTCTTTATGTTGTTACTTTTTCATGGCTGTGATTAAACACGATGACCAGAGCAACTTATAGAAGGAAGGGTTTATTTGAGCTCATGTTTCCAGAGGCATGAACATCCATCATGGCAAGAAGGTTTGGCAGCATGTGTTAGGCATGACAACCGGAACAGGAAGCTAGAACTCATTTCTCAAACAGAAATGAGAAAACTGGAGCAAACTGGAGGTAAGGGCAAGGCTATTAGCTTTCAAACACTACCTCTGTCCAAGTTACATCTCCTAAACTTCCCCCGAAAATCCCACCAGCAGGAGACCAAATTTCCAAATAACAGAACATATGGAGGCCGTTTCTCATTTAAACCACCATATCCTACTACAATGTTGTTCTTTGTCAAAGCATAAATAACTAGTTTTGTCTTTAATAAGGTCTTTCTATAATCAACTGTATCCTATTTTTACAGCTCTTCTTCCAAGCTCCACTTTTGGGAGATTAGTCTAATGATTAAGGCTCAATTGACTGAAAAAAAAAAAAAAAGAAAACATTTTCTGTTTTTTTAAAATAATGTTTTATATTAATCACAGTTTTTTATTTTGTATCCCAGCTGTAGCCCCCTCCCTCATTCCCTCTCAATCCCACCCTCCCTCCCTCATCTCCTCCTAGTCCCTTTCCAAGTCCACTGATAGGGGAGGTCCTCCTCACCTTCCTTCTGAACCCAGCTTATTAGGTATCTTCAGGACTAGCTGCAATGTCCTCCTCTGTGGCCTAGCAAGGCTGCTCCTCCTTTAGCGAAGGGGGTTTGGGGGGAGGTCAAAGAGCCAGCCATTGAATTCATGTCAGAAAAAAGTAGTCCCTGTTCCTTTTACTAGGGTACTCACTTGGATAATGAGCTACTATAGGCTACATCCGAGCAGGTGTTCTAGGTTATATCCATACATAGTCCTTGGTTGGAGAAACAGTCTCATAGAAGACCCCTGTGCCCAGATATATTTGGTCATTGTGGAGCTTCTGTCCTCTCCAGGTCATACTAAGTCCCCCTCCTTTCATGTGATTCCCTGCACTCTTCCAAAGGTTTGGTTATGAGTCTTAGTATCTGCTTTGATACACTGCTAGGTAGAGTCTTTCAGAGGCCCTCTGTGGTAGGCTCCTGTCCTGTTACTTGTTTTCTCCTACTTTCAATGTCCATCCCATTTGTCTTTCTAAGTGAGGATTGATCAAATTACCCCAGGTCCTCTTTCTTGTTTATCTTCTTTAGATGTATAGATTTTAATATGTTTATCTTATCTTATAGGTCTAGTACCTACTTCTAAGTGAGTATATACTGTGTGTGTCTTTATGCTCCTAGGATACCTCACTCAGAATGATCTTTTCTAGATCCCACCATTTGCCTGCAAATTTCATGATTTCCTTGTTTTTAATTGCTGAGTAGTATTCCATTGGGTAAACAAACCACAATTTCTGTATCCATTCCTCCGTTGAGGGACATTTGGTTTGTTCCAGGTTCTGGCTATTACAAATAAAGCTGCTACGAACATGGTTGAGCAAATGTCCTTGTTGTGCACATAAGGATATTTTGGATATATGCCTAGGTGTGGTATAGCTGGATCTCGAGGAAGTGCTCTTTCTAATTGTCTGAGAGGGAGCCAGGTTGATTTTCAAAGTGGTTGCACAAGCTTACATTCCCACCAGCAATGGAGGAGGGTTCCCCTTTCTCCACATCCTCTCAAGCATATATTATCACTTGAGTTTTTGAACTTTTGGGGGTCACTCAGGTATACTATCAAATCATCTGTGAATAGTGAAACTTTTACCTGTTCCTGTCCAATTTGTATCCCCTTGATCTCCATTATTGTCTTATTGCTCTACCTAGGACTTCAAGTACTATGTTGAAAAGATATGGAGACAATGGGCAGCCTTGCATTGTCCCTGATTTCAGTGGGATTAATTTAAGTTTCTCTCCATTGAGTTTGATGTTGGCTATAGGCTTGTTGTATATTGCCTTTACTAACTTTAGGTATGTGCCTTGTATCCCTGATCTCTCCGTGCCTTTAAACATAAATTGGTGTTGGATTTTGTCAAATGCTTTTTTGGCATCTAGGGTGATGATCATCATGTGGTTTTTCTCCTTCAGTTTGTTTATATGGTGGATCACATTGATGGATTTCTGTATAATGAACCACCCTTGCATGCCTGGGATGAAGCCTATTTGGTCATGGTGGAGGATATCTTTTTTTTTAAATTTTTATTTAACTTTTATTAATTACACTTTATTCACTTTGTATCCCCCATAAGCCCCTCCCTTCTCCCCTCAGAATTCCACCCTCCCTCCCCCTTCTTCACGCATGCCCCTCCCCAAGTCCACTGATAGGGGAGGTCCTCATCTCCTTCTTTCTGATCTTTGTCTATCAGTTCTCATCAGAAGTGGCTGCATTGTCATCTTCTGTGGCCTGGTAAGGTTGCTCCCCCCTCAGGGGGAGGTGATCAACGAGCAGGCCAATCAAATTATGTCAGAGGCAGTCCCTCTTCCCATTACTATGTAGCTCACTTGGACACTGAACTTCCATGGGCTACATCTGTGCAGGGGTCCTAGGTTATCTCCATGAGTAGTCCTTTGTTGGAGTATGAGTCTCTGGGAAGTTCCCTGTATTCAAATTTTCTTGTTCTGTTGCTCTCCTTGTGGAGTTCCTGTCCTCTCCAGCTCTTACTATTTCCTACTTCTTACATAATATTCCATTCCATTCTGCCCAACAATTGGCCATCAGGCTCAGCATCTGCTTTGATAGTCTAAAGGGCAGAGGCTTTCAGAGGCTCTCTGTGGCAGGTTCCAATGTTGTTTACTGTTTTCTTCTTCTTCTGATGTCCATCCACTTTGCCTTTCGGTATAGGGATTGAGCATTTTAGTCAGGGTCCTCTCTCTTGCTTAGTTTCTTTAGATGTACAGATTTTAGTGGGGTAATCCTATGTTGTATGTCTATTTGACTGAGTATATACTGTGTGTGTCTTTTTGCTTCTGGGACAACTCACTCAGGATGATCCTTTCCAGTTCCCACCATTTACCAGCGAATTTCAAGATTTCCTTATTTTTCATTGCTGAGTAATACTCCATTGTGTAGATGTACCACAGTTTCTGCATCCATTCTTCAGTTGAGGAGCATCTGGGCTGTTTCCAGCTTCTGGCTATTACAAATAAAGCTGCGACAAACATGGTTGAGCAAATGTTCTTATTGTGTACTTGAGCCTCTTTTGGATGTATGCCTAGGAGTGGTATGGCTGGATCTTGAGGAAGCGCTATGCCTAGTTGTCTGAGAAAGCGCCAGATTGCTTTCCAAAGTGGTTGTACAAGTTTACATTCCCACCAGCAGTGGAGAAGGGTTCCCCTTTCTCCACAACCTCTCCAGCATGTGTTGTCCCTTGAGTTTTTCATCTTGGCCATTCTGATGGGTGTAAGGTGAAATCTCAGGTTTGTTAATGGCTAATGACATTGAGCATTTCTTTAAGTGATTCTCTGCCATTCGATATTCCTCTACAGAGAGTTCTCTAGCTCTGTTCCCATTTTTTAAGTGGATTACTTGGTTTGCTGCTTTTCAGCTTCTTTAGTTCTTTATATATACTGGATATTAGTCCTCTGTCAGATAAAGGATTGGTGAAGATTCTTTCCCAATCTGTAGGCAGTCGTTTTGTTTTGATGACAGTGTACTTTGCTTTACAGAAGCTTTTCAGTTTCATGAGGTCCCATTTATTGATTGTTGCTCTTAGAGCCTGTGCTGTTGGTGTTCTGTTCAGGAAGTTTTCTCCTGTACCAATGAGTTCAAGGTATTCCCCACCTTTTTTCCTAGCTGATTTAATGTGTCTGGTTTTATGTTGAGGTCTTAGATCCACTTGAACTTCAGTTTTGTGCAGGGTGATCAGTATGGATCTATTTTCATTTTTCTACATGTAGACATCCAGTTGGACCAGCACCATTTGTTGAAGATGCTATCTTTTTTCCATTGTATGATTTTGGCATCTTTGTCAAAAATCAGGTGTCCGTAAGTGTGTGGGTTTATTTCTGGGTCTTCTGTTCAATTCCATTGATCCACCATTCTGTTTCTAGGCCAGTACCATGCAGTTTTTATAACTGTTGTTCTATAGTACAGCTTGAGATCAGGGATGGAGATACCTCCAGAAGATCTTTTATTGTAGAGGATTGTTTTAGCAATTCTCGGTTGCTTGTTATTCCATACAAATTTGAGAATTTTTCTTTCCAGGTCTGTAAAGAATTGTGTTGGCAATTTGATGGGACTTGCATTAAATCTGTAGATTGCTTTTGGTAAGATGGCCATTTTTACTATGTTAATCCTGCCAAGCCATGAGCATGGGAGATCTTTCCATCTTCTCATATCTTCCTCTAATTCTTTTTTCAGAGACTTGAATTTTTTTTCATACAAGTCTTTGACTTGCTTGGTTAGGGTTACACCAAGGTACTTTTTGTCATTTGTGGCTATTGTGAATGGTGTTGTTTCTCTAATTTCTTTCTCAGCCCTTTTGTCTTTTGTATACAGGAGGGCTACTGATTTTTTTGAGTTAATTTTGTATCCGGCCACTTTGCTGAAGGTGTTTATCAGCTATAGGAGTTCCCTGGTAGAGTTTTTGGGGTCACTCATGTATACTATCATATCATCTGCAAATAGTGATAATTTGACTTCTTCCTTTCCAATTTGTATCCCCTTGATCTCCTTCAACTGTCTTATTGCTCTAGCAAGGACTTCCAGCACTATGTTGAAGAGATATGGAGAGAGTGGGCAGCCTTGTCTTGTCCCTGATTTCAGTGGGATTGCTTTAAGTTTCTCTCCATTCAGTTTGATGTTGGCTATAGGTTTGCTGTATGTCGCGTTTACTATGTTTAGATATGTGCCTTGTATCCCTGATCTCTCCAATACTTTAAACATGAATGGATGGTGGATTTTGTCAAATGCTTTTTCAGCATCTATGGAGATTATCATGTGGTTTTTTTCTTTCAGTTTTTTAATTTGGTGAATCACATTGATGGATTTCCGTATATTGAACCACCCCTGCATACTTGGTCATAGTGGATGATATCTTTGGTGTGTTCTTGTATTCGGTTTGCAAGTATTTTGTTCAGTATTTTTGCATCAATATTCATAAGGGAGATTGGCCTGAAATTCTCTTTTTTGTTGGGTCTTCGTGAGGTTTAGGTACCAAGGTGACTGTGGCTTCATAGAATGAGTTTGGTACTGTTTCTTCTGTTTCTATTTTGTGGAATGGTTTGAAGAGAATTGGAGTTAGCTCTTCTTTGAAGGTCTGATAGAATTCTGCACCGAAACCATCTGGTCCTGAGTTTTTTTTGGATGGGAGATTTTGATGACCGCTTCTATTTCCTTGGGGGATATAGGACTATTTAATTGATTTACCTGGTCGTGATTCAGCTTTGGTAAGTGGAATCGATCAAGAAAAGTGTCCATTTCATTTAGATTTTCAAATTTTGTGGCATATAGACTTTTGAAGTATGTCCTAATGGTTGTTTGGATTTCCTCAGTGTCTGTAGTTATGTCCCCCTTTTCATTTCTGAATTTGTTGATTTGGATGGTGTCTCTCTGCCATTTAGTTATTTTGGCTAAGGTTTTGTCTATCTTGTTGATCTTTTCAAAGAACCAGCTCTTGGTTTCTTTAATTCTTTGAATTTTTTATTTGTTTCTAATTGATTGATTTCAGCCCTGAGTTTGATTATTTCTAGCCATCTACTCCTTTTTGGTGTGTCTGCTTCTTCTTTTTCTAGGGTTTTTAAGTGAGCCATTAAGTTCCTTGAATGAGCTGTCTCAAATTTCTTCTTGAAGGCACTTAGTGCTATGAACTTTCCTCTAAGCACTGCTTTCGTTCTTTCCCACAGGTTTGGTTATGTTGTGTCTTCGTTTTCATTGAGTTCTAGGAAAACTTTAATTTTTTTTATTTCTTCTCTCACCCAGCTGTCATTTAGTAGCAAATTGTTCAGTTTCCATGTGTGTGTAAGCTTTTTGCTATTTCCATTGTTGTTGAGGTCCAGCTTTATTCCATGGTGATCAGACAGGATACAAGGGATTATTTCAATATTCTTGTATCTGTTGAGGTTCGCTTTGTGACCAACTATATGGTCTATTTTGGAGAAGGTTCCATGAGGTGCTGAGAAGAAGGTAAATTCTTTTGTGTTTGGGTGTAAGGTTCTGTGAGTGTCTGTTAGATCCATTTGCTTCATGACCTCTGTTAGAGATATTGTTTCTTTGTTTAATTTCTGTTTTGTTGACCTGTCCTTTGTTGAGAGTGGGGTGTTGAAGTCTCTCACTATTAATGTGTGGGGATGTATGTGTGGTTTAAGTTTTATCAATGTTTCTTTCACAAATGTGGGTGCCCTTGTATTTGGGGCATAGATGTTCAAGATTGTGATGTCTTCTTGGTGGAATTTTCCCTTGATGAGTATGAAGTGTCCTTCCCCATCTCTTTTGATTAATTTTGGTTGAAAGTCTATTTTATCAGATATTAGGATGGCTACTCCTGCTTGCTTCTTGGGTCCATTTGCTTGGAAAGCCATCTTCCAACCCTTTACCCTAAGGTAATGTCTATCTTTGTGACTTAGGTGTGTTTCTTGTATGCAACAGATTGCTGGTTTTATTTACATATCCATTCTGTTAGTCTGTGTCTTTTTTTTGGAGAGCTGAGTCCATTGATATTGAGAGAGATTAATGACCAGTGGCTGTTAGATCCTTTGAATTTGATGTTGGCTGTGGTCATACAGTTGTATGCTTGGTTGCTTTTTGTTTTACTGTAGTGAGGTTAGTTATTTCCTATGTTTTCATGAAAGTTGCTAGTTTTCTTGGGTTGTATTTTCCCTTCTAGTGTCTTCTGTAATGCTGGATTTGTTTGTAGGTATTGTTGAAATTTGTTTTTGTCATTGAATATCTTGTTTTCTCCGTCTATGAGGACTGAGAGTTTTGCAGGGTATAGTAGTCTGGGCTGACATCTGTGTTCTCTTAGGTTCTGCATGATATCTGTCCAGTCCCTTCTGGCTTTCATAGTCTCTGTTGAAAAGTCAGGTGTGATTCTAATAGGTCTGCCATTATATGTTACTTGGCCTTTTTCTCTTGCAGCTTTTAGTATTTTTTCTTTGTTCTGTATATTTACGGTTTTGATTATTATGTGGAGGGAGGATTTTTTTTTTTCTGGTCTAACTTATTGGGTGTTCTATAGGCCTCTTGTATTCTTATTGGCCTCTCCTTTAAGTTGGGGAAATTTTCTTCAATGATTTTGTTGAAAATATTTTCTAGGCCTAGGTTCAGGGAATCTTCTTTTTCCTCTATTCCTATTATTCTTAGGTTTTGTCTTTTTATGTTGTCTTGAATTTCTTAGATGGTCTGTGTCAGGAATTTTTTTGATTTAATATTTTCTTTGACAGATACATCTATTTCTTCCATTGTATCTGCCACACCTGAGATTCTTTCTTCCATTTCTTGTAGCCTATTGGTTATGCTAACCTCTGTAGTTCCTGCTTTCTTCCCTAAGTTCTTTCTCTCCACAATTTCTTCCATTTGTGTTTTTTTTTTTTTTAATTTTTCCAATTCTATCTTCAGATCTTGAGCCGTTTTGTTGATTTCCTTCATCTGTCTGGCTGTATTTTCCTGTTTTTCCATCAATTCCTTCAGCTGTTTCTTTGAACAATCCTCTGTTTCTTTTATTTCATTCAGTGATTTAAGCATTTCCTCTCTAAAGGCCACAAACTGTTTGGCTGCAGTTTCCTCTATTTCTTTACATATTTTATTTGTTTCCTCTGTTATCTTCTTTATGAGCATAGATATTAGGTCATCTCCTTAAATTTCAATTATGCTGGCGTGTCAAGGGCTATTTGCCCCTGGATAACTAGGTTCTGGAGAAGCCACATTGCTCTGGTTTTTGTTGGTTGAATTTTTACGCTGTCCTCTACCCATTTGACTATCTTAGGTGTTTGAAGTTAGTATCTGGTGGTTCCTGGAATCCTGTGGTGGAGAGAATCCCTTTGGCAAGAAGATGGCTTTTCCTGAAGGAAGCCTTCTCAGCTTTTTGGGTATAGTCACTGGATTCCCGGTGTTTTTCAAGAGTTGCTACAGCTCACCTCAGGCATAGAGACCTGGGCAGTAACTGTGGTCCTGATTAGTCGAGAGGGCTCTCCTCTCACCGGGAGAAGTCCTGGAGACAGCTGCCCTGCTTCTGGGTTTCTTGCTGTAAATTTAGTGATCAGCTGCTGTAACCTTTGTGTCCTGTGGTTTGGTCGGTTTTGTTAGGGATAACTGGTTGCTCCTTGGAGCAGTGTCTGGGGGTTGATCTTGGAGTTCCCTGTCTTTTGTAGGTCTGAGGTTGAGGCTCTGTGCCCCAGTACCCAAGAGGTAATTTGTGGCAGGTGAGTACTGCTCTCCTGGTAATAGCAGGCTATCTGGGGCACAGCAGGTCCCTGGGTTGGGCCAGTCTGTGGGACCTTTTCTGGGGATATACTGGGTGGCCTAAGTCCGTCCCCTTTGCTTCATTCCTTGTTCCTTGTGAGGGTTTTTCCTGACAATGACTCCAAGACTCTGGTGTCCTGGGGCACACAGTTCTGTCTGTAAGAAGTAGTTGGTACAAAGCAGGTCTCTGGGCTGGCAGTGCACGTGCCTGCCTGCTAGTCTGCGGGAGCTGGGTTCCCAACAACTCTGTGCTCCTCGCTTGGGCCTGGATCAGTGATGGCGGCGCATACTCGCAGGTCTGTGAGACTTTCCCCAGGCAAAGCCTAGGTGACCCAAGATAGCATGGTTTTCTTCCTTCCCTGTGGGGCCCTCTCGGGACAGGGATTCGCAGGCTCTGTCGCACTGGGGCACGCAGCTCTTCTGCACTGGTGAGTTGGGTGCGCAGCCTCTCTCTGTGCAGGGGCGGGAGCTCAGTTGTGATGGTGGCAGTTAACCTTGGTCTGCAAGACTTTTTCCAGGGAAAGACTGAGTGACCCGTGACCAGTCTCGCAACTTTCCTTCCCCGTGGGTTTTCTCACGACTGGGACTCCCAGTCTCTGGGGTTTTTGTGCCCACCGATCAGCCTGGGAAGGTGACCGGTACACGCAGGCGTGTGGCTCTAGTCCTGAGACCTAGTGCCTGCGTGACTCAGGACTCTTCCAGGTTCTGGGTGGGTGACCTGAGCGTGGACACGACTGATTCCACACTGTGGGGGTTTTCTCTCACCTGGGAAACATGATCGCTGTTGTTTTAGGGCCCAGAGTTCAGTCTCTTGGTCGCTGTACAGAATGTGTTGTCCTGTTCTTCAGACACAGTGTTCTCCTGGCGACACCATCTTGGCCCGTGGGGATGATATCTTTTATGTGTTCTTGTATTCGGTTTGCAAGTATTTTATTGAGTATTGTTTTTTGCATCAATGTTCATAAGAGAGATAGGTCTGAAGTTCTCTTTATTTGTTGGGTCTTTGTGTGGTTTCGGTATCAAGGCTACTGTGGCTTCATAGAATGAGTTTGGTAATGTTCCTTCTGTTTCTATTTTGTGGAATAGTTTGAAGAGAATTGGAGTTAGCACTTCTTTGAATGTCTAGTAGAATTCTGCACTGAAACCATCTGGCCCAGGGCTTTTTTTTTTTTTGGAAGGGATACTGTTAATGACTGCTTCAATTTCCTTTGGTGATATAGGGCTATTCAATCTTTCTACCTGATCTTGACTTAATTTTGGTAGATGGAATCAAACAAGAAAATTGTCTAATCCTTTTAGATTTTCAAATTTTGTACCATATAGGCTTTTGTAGTATGACCTAATGATTGTTTGGATTTCCTCAGTTTCTGTAGTTATGTCCCCCTTTTCATTTCTGATTTTGCTGATTTGGATAGTTTTTCTCTGCCTTTTAGTTATTTTGGCTAAGGGTTTATCTATCTTGTTGATTTTCTCATAGAACCAGCTCTTGGTTTCATTGATTCTTTGAATAGTTTTATTTGTTTCTAATTGATTGATTTCATCCCTGAATTTGATTATTTCCAGCCATCTGCTTCTCTTGAGTGTATCTTCTTCTTCTTCTTCTTCTTCTTCTTCTTCTTCTTCTTCTTCTTC
>NW_026596101.1:12088263-12136206 GCF_907164565.1 Psammomys obesus
TCTTCTTCTTCTTCTTCTTCTTCTTCTTCTTCTTCTTCTTCTTCTTCTTCTTCTTCTTCTTCTTCTTCTTCTTCTTCTTCCGGGGGCTTTCAGTTGGGCCATTAAGTTGCTTGTATGTGATGTTAGAAATTTCTTCTTAAAGGCACTTAGTGCTATGAATTTTCCTCTGATCACTGCTTTCATTGTGTCCTATAAATTTGGGTATGTTGTGCCTTCATTTTCATTGAATTCTAGGAAGTCTTTAATTTCTTTTTTATTTCTTCCTTAATCTAGCTGTCATTGAGTATCAAATTGTTCAGCTTTCATGTGTGCATGTAGGCTTTTTGCTATTTCCATTGTTGAGGTCCAGCTTTAGTCCATGGTGGTCAGATAGAATACAGGGGATTATTTCAATCATCTTGTATCTGTTGAGGCTTGCTTTGTGACCAACTATATGGTCTATTTTTTAGAAGGTTCCATGAGGTGCTGAAAAGAAGGTATTATCTTTTAAGTTTGGGTGAAAAGTTCTGTAGACATCTATTAAGTCCATTTGAATTAGGGCCTCTGTAAGTGCCTTTATTTCCCTATTTCACTTCTGTCTAGATGATCTCTCCCTTGGTGTGAGTGGGGTATTGAAGTCTCCCACTATTAAGATATTGGGATATATGTGTTATTTAAGCTTTAATAATGTTTCTTTTACAAATGTAGGCACTCTTGTATTTGGGGCATATATGTTCAGAGTTGTGTTGTCTTCTTGGTGGATTTTTTCCTTTGATGAAAATGTAGTACCCCTCCTCATCTTTTTTAATTTTGCTTGAAAGTCTATTTTATTAGATATTAGGATAGCTACCCCCACTTATTTTCTGGATCCATTTGCTTGAAAAAAAAAATTTTCCCAGCCCTTTACTATGAGGCAGTGTTTATCTTTGTTGCAGAGGTGTGTTTCTTGGATGAAGCAGAAAGTTGGATTCTGTTTCTGCACCCATTCTGTTAGTCTGTGTCTTTTTCTTGGAGAGTTAAGTCCCGTGATGTTGATAGATAACATTAACCAATGAATGTTAGTTCCTTTTATTGTGTAGTTGGTGGTCTTACTGTGATTCATTGCTTGTTTTCTTTTAATTTTTGCAGGGACATTATCTGTATCCTATGATTTCTTGGATGTAGTTTTCATTGGATTGGAGTTTTCCTTCTTGTATCTTCTGTAGGGCTGGTTTGCTGTGTAGAAATTGCTTAAATTTAGTTTTGTCATGGAATATTTTGTTTTCTCCATGTATATTGATTGAAAGTTTTGCTTGGTATAGTAGTCTGGGTTGGTATCTGTGGTCCCTTAGAGTCTGCATGACATCTGCCCAGGCCCTTCTGGCTTTTATAGTTTCTAATGAGAAGTCTGGTGTGATTCTGATAGGTCTATCTTTATATGTTACTTGGCCTTTTTCCTTTGCTACTTCTTGTATCTTTTCTTTGTTCTGTAACTTCTAGTGTTTTGACTATGGTGTGCCGTGAAGCGTTTCTTTTTTGGTTAGTCTGTTTGGTATTCTGTAGGCCTCCTGTATGTTTATGGACATCTCTTTCTTTAAGTGGGAAAAAAATTTTCTTCTATGATTTTCTTGAAGATGTCTTCTGGACTTTGGAGCCTGGTATTTTCCTTTTCATCAATTCCTATTGTTCCTAGATTTCGCCTTTTCATGGCATCTTTGATTTCTTGGATGTTTTATGTTTGGGACTTTCCGATTTTACTTTTTCTTTGAGAGAAATATTAATTTCTGCAAGTGTATCTTCAGCACCAGAGATTCTCTTTTCCATCTCTTGTATTCTGTTGGTAATGCTTACCTTTGTGGTTCCTGACCTTTTCTCTAAGTTCTCCAGCTCCAGGGTTTTTTCTGTTTGTGTTTTCTTTATTGATTCTTATTCTATTTTTATGCCTTGCACCATTTCCTTCATCTGTTTCAGTGTGGCTTTCTGTCTCTGTATGATGGCCTCTATATTTTTTGTTGTTCGTTTCTTCTCTATATGCCACTAATTGCACCTCAAATTGTGTCTCTCTTTGTTTGGCTATATTTGCCTGTATTTCTTTGAGAGCTTTGTCATTTCATCTTTATTTGCTTTCATCTATGTGGCAATTTCTTTGAGAGATTTGTTTGTTTCCTCTTTATATGTCTCTAATAACTGGATAAGCATATCTTTAAAGTCATTTGCCTGTGTTTCCAATGAATTGGAGTATCCAATTTTGGAGGTTGCTGGTGAAGCCATGATTTCCTAATTTTTGTTGGGTATGTTCTTTCACTGTCCTCTGGCCATTTGCTTATCTATAAGCTTCACTCTTTGTTCTTGGATTCTGCAGTTCAGACTGGTACCATCTTTCTCTGGTGTCTGGAGAATTCTTCAGGAAGATGAGAGAGGTCCAGTGCTTTCAGCATGTGCATTGGTGTTTCAGCTGTACCTGTGGAAAGAAAGTCTGCAGGTGCAGAAGGACAAATGTGGGCAAGCGTGTGAGTGTGCATGTGTGTGTGGAAGTGTGCCCTGAGGGACAAGGTATTAGAGAATGTAGAGGCCTTCAGTGTGAGGGAGGGGTACCTTGCAGGAACCGAAGGGGTCACAGGCACTAAAAGTCTCAGAAACTCTGGTGATGATCACACATGCAAATTCCCTGAGTACGTCAGTGGCCTAAAGGCTATGGGTATCCGTCTCTAACTGAGCTCCAGGATTTATTTGCCTAAACTCCACTGGTAGATCCATAGAGCAAGGGCTTCACTGTCCCAAGAAACCCTGTTTCCCACAGTGGATATGTGGGTGGGGGATCTGATGTCTGGCTAATAGCTTTGAAGCACCCTGGATCTTGGGGGTGCACTCACTCTCTAGCAGGTCAAATCGTAAAGCACAGGGGTTCCTCCTATTCTTTACTGACCAGTTTGGACTTGCTGAGTCAAATTTGACAGGCTGAGCTCAGTCAGTTCAGTGATGCTGCAGCCGCTGGACTAGGGAGTCCAGCTACGGCTACAGAACTGGAGTGTCCAGGTGCCTGCTGAGAAGTCCTTTGGAGCCACAAAAGTGGTCGACAGACCTAGGTGGCCGGGTGCCTGGTGTAACTGGGTGGTTTTGCAGGTCTGCTGGACTTTGGTGGCTGTGCAGCTGGCTATCTGCCACTGAGGGATTGGACGGCCCATACAGTCACTGGCTAGGAGGCCCTGCAAAGTCCATACTGCCACTGGCAGATGTGGGACCTGAGAAGGATTGTACCATGGATCTGGGACTTGGCAGGCAGGTACTCGTCAGGCGGGTATAGCTGGCAGCCATGGCTGAGAATCTAGGAGCCCCAGCTCTGTCTCAGTCCCCAGGCAGTGAGTTCTGTTCTTAGCATCAATGGCGCTATGGTTCAACTCCTCCTCCAAGGAGGGAGGTCTAAACAAGGGAAGTGCCCCTCTCTGTTCCCAGAGAAGTCCATGCCTGACCTGAATCTAAATGTTCTTTGCTCCTGTGATGGCCCTTCTCTTTCAGGAAGCCAAAACATTGATTTTCTGGCTTCAGTTTTCTCTCCACTCACCAATTTCGGAGTTTCAAATCCTCTGCCTCTCAGAAATGATGTGCGCTGGTTGTCGCCATCTTGGATCCCCCTGTGACTCCAAAACTTTTCTGCCCAAGTTATGCCAACATGTAAGAGATGCTGAATATATGACAGATGAAATCCAAAATGACACCCTCTTGTGTGCAGCTCAAAATGTAAGCAGGATATTATAGCATTTATCTCAGTATCATAATTTGCACAAAAAAAAGTATTCCAATATTTCACTTCAAGGGGAAATCATCTTGAAATAATATTAAAAAGTACTTTAATGATGTTGATCATTTTCTCTCATTTCTTTTGCTTCTAATGTCCCAGACACAAATAGTAATATAGTTATAACTATATAAATAGTTATATAAAGACAAGCTTAAATTTCAAACAATATTTATGGAATTCCTATACTATGTCAGAAGCTGTTACGAGATCTGGAGATACAGCAGTGTACAACAACAAAAGGTTTGTAATAGAGTAATACAGAGAATGATGGAATGGGCTGTACAGTAGATAGTGTTCCTGAAAAATAGTAAAGCAGAGCTAAAGAATAAGGATGCTGTTGGGTTTTAGAGGACCGTTAGGAAGACTTCTCTGATGCAATGACATTTCAATCTTCTGTATACAGTTCACCTGGGAGATGCACTACGAGAAGAGTAGCAGGCTGTTCACACACAACATCTTCACTTTTACCCTCTATGGCTAATGTGGGTGATAGCGATATGAATGAGGCAAGTAGACATGGAACCACATGAAGCTCTAAGGAAAAAAATGATAGGATGTGCTTGGTGGGTACACGATGCAATCTGTATGTATAAGTTTTTGTTCGATGTTTTGTCTGTAACTTTACTTTTCAATTTGGCAGTGCTGGCCCTTGATAAAGTTCAACTTCATCTAAGCACTGTACTCCAAAAAGATCCCACAGATTAAGACACCACTGGCATGACTTCCTCCAGAAAAAAACTACTCTTCCCATGTGACTTTATAGGATTTTCAAGGTCAAGGTCAGGCAAAGATTCCAGATTGATATTATTTTGTGTCATGATTGATGATTTGGCTGCACCAAATGACCTTGAGAAAACTGATCCAGGCTTCCTCTACCCACAGCCATATACATCCCTTAGCAAACCCACAGAAACCTCAAGACTCCCCACTGAGACTTTTCTTCAAGAGGACACATTTCTTGTCGAACTGTCCAGGAATGCCAGTAGCTCATCATACACCTCCTATTCATTTCTTTTTGTCCTCATTTATTCTTTTTACCTGCTTTTCAGACCATTGGTCTTCATTCAGTTGCTTACCCCCAGTTCTATTCTTTTCCTTATATTATACTATTTTTTAATCCAATTGACCCTTTCCTAACTCTGAATTTATTTCAATCCTAAAGACTTTTGAAAAGTTCCAGATTGTAACTGTACATTTAAAAATTCCTTTGTTTATATACAATCAATATGAATTATGTCAGATTCATTATTAATTCCTGGAGGTGGGATAAGTAAACAAAAGAAACAAAACCAAAACATGAAACAAAATATTCAAAAACCTTTCCCGGTGAAAGCCTGCATTCTGTTTTGAGGTTTGAATATGAATGGTAGTTTGAATAAGGATGGCTCCCATAAATTCATACATTTCAATGCTTAGTCAACAGGGATTATTTGATAAGATTAAAAGGATTACAAGGTATGGCTTCATTGAAGGACCTAGTTCCCTCCTTGTATGTAGCACATAAACTGCTAAATCTCCATGTGAGTACCCTAGTAAGGAGAGCAAAGATGATGTGGACTCTGTTTCCCACTCTTTGATCACTTTCCCATGGCGGGGTGGCCTTGTGAGGCCTCAGAGGAAGAGGACCCAGGCAGTCCTGATGAGATTTGATAGACCAGGGTCAGATGGTAGGGGAGGAGTCCCCTTTTCAGTGTTGTAGGGAAGGGAGATGGGGGTGGGACCAGAGAAAATGAGCAAAGGGACTATAATCAGGATGTAAAGTGAATAAATTATAAAAAATATATATTCAAAATAATAAAAAATTTTAGCTCAATGTAGTGGCTCATACCTTTAATCTCAGCACTTGGGGAGGCGAGGCAGGGGGATCATTGTGAGTTCAAGGCCAGCCTGGTCTACAAAGTGAATCAGGACAGCCAAGGCTACACAGAAAAACTCTGTCTGGGGTTTGCAGGGGGAAACATGCACGGACTAGAACTAGGCCCCCTACACATATGTAGCTGATGGGTATATTGGTCATTATGTGGCTTCCCTAGCAAGGGGCTGTCTCTGACATAGACTATGTTGCCTGCTTTTGGATCACTTTCCTCTACCTGCCTTGTCTGGTTTCAGTGGAAGAGGATGTGCTTTGTCCTGACGCAGCTGGATGAGCCAGGGTTGGGTGAGCTCCCCTTTTTGAGGAGAAAGGGAAGGGGAGAAGGGTAGGAGGGAGGGACCTGTAGGAGAGAAGGACCTGCAATTGGGATGTAAAGGGAATAAATAAATAAGTTTAACAAAATAAAAAGGTTATTAGAGTATATAACTTCTGTTTCTCCAATGAAGGACCATGTATGGATATAACCTAGAACCACTGCTCGGATATAGTCCAGGGTAGCTCAGTGGGTACCATAGTAAGGGGGACAGGAACTATTTCTGACATGAACTCAATGGTGGGCTCTTTGACCTCCCCCCCACAACCCCCGCCCCCATCTTCACTAGCATTCTCCTTGTCATTTAGCTTCTTTAGGTCTGTGAATTGTTGTATGGTTATCCTATATTATAGGGCTAATATCTGCTTATAAGTAAGTATATATGATGCATGTCTTTCTGAGTCTGGGTTACCTCACTCAGGATGATCTTTTCTTGTTTCACCAATCTGGTTGTACAAGTTTGTACTCCCACCAGCAATGGAGGAAAATTCTCCTTTCTCTACATCTATGCCAGCATGAACTGTCACTTAAGTTTTTGATCTTAGCCATTCTGATAGGTGTAAGATAGAATCTCAGTCTTTTTGATTTATGTTTCTCTGGTGGCTAAGGACATGGATCATTTCTTTAAGTGTTTCTCTGCCATTCAGTATTCCTCTGTTGAGAATTCTGTTTAGTTCTGTACCCCATTTTTAATAGGAGTATTTGTTTTCTTGATGTTTAATTTCTTAAATTCTTTATATATTTTGGATATTATATTATACATCTCTGTCAGATGTATGGTTGGTGTGGAATGAAGAAGAATGGGTGGCCTTGAGGTAGGTGGATAGGGGGAGCCAATCATTTAAGACAACAAGGAGATCAAACATAAAGCAGAAAAGGAGCCTCCTACTAGGGAGGGGGGCATTAAAGAAAGAGTAAGGAAAGCTGAAGTATCAGAAAAAGCGTATTTAAGCTCTGGTCAACACATGAAAGACAGAAAAAAGAAAAAGAAAAAGAAAATGTCATGCCTTTCTGATTCAGGTTAAGAAAGGTGGTAGGTCCCGTCACAGTACACTCATAAAGACTGCACTGTACAGGGGGAATTCAGTGGAAAATACATTATTTTATTGTAGGACTAATTACTCTGCAACTATCTATTAGCAAAGCTTAAGCTGAGCTGGCCTTACCACGAGTGGTCCCTTGGCCAGGTAGTTGATCTAGTCTAACTGGAATGTTAGGCCTCCACCCAAGCCAGGGATCTTACTGTCTTGGCCTGAAGTAGTTTTTACTACTTAAACCAAACAAAGTGTCTTCTAGTGTTTTGACAGTGTATATGTTTCAATGTTGTAATCTAAGTAGAGCATTTTTTAAAATGCTTTTTGTTATATATCTATCAAACTCAGTGCTTAAAAGAGTACTATGGCTCACTTCAGGTTTAAAAGCAGCAACAGTCAATTTTGACAGCTTAGAGGCCATATTTATGGATTAATGGATATTACTTATAATATTATAATATAATACTTATATTACTTATAATTACTTGCTGTTTATCAACAGCGCTTAGATAATATAAAAACAATGAAGATATAAAGATATCCAGTATTTAGAGGATTGAGAAAATAAAAAGGCAAGGCAAATAATTGAGATTTACAGGAAGACATCTGGAGAAACCCTAGGTAGTCCTTCTTTCGCAATCTTTTCCATCAGGATCTAACGTATATCTCATAACCGGCTTTAAAATAATAGCACTGAAATTTCAAATGGGTAATACTCAAAGAAAAAAAAGGATACACTTATCAAAATTTATAACGAAATTCACAGTTGCAACTACTGATTCACCTCCCTTAAAAGTTTAAAGGTAGTTAGCTGATATTTCATCTTTTTAAGATGCAAGACAACTCAGGAGGCAGTAATATTTCTAAGCCAAAGAATCTTTACTGAGGCCTCAACCCTTCACAACAAACCATAGGTCACTAATGAATTCTGAGAGTGAGATAGTCTTTCTCACGAAAGAGCACACCAATTGGTTATCCAATACCAAACGGTCAGCCCTGAGAACATGCATACAAGTAATAGTACCAGATTAAGCAGGTTGCATTCATGTCTTTAGTATTATAGATGTAAAAGTGCCTATGCGTGTGTGTGCTTGTGTAAAACAACTATTTATGAAAAAAGAGGCCAGGAAATTTAAAGAGGGCCAAAAAGAGGTATAATGGAAGGTTTGGAGAGAAGGAAAGGGAGGAAGAAATCATGTAATTATATTGTAATCTCAAAAAGAAATAATTTTAATTTCTTAAGTTTTGTTTTTAATTATGTGCATGTGTATAAAATGAGCAGAAGAGCCTACAGAAGCCTCAGACATTGGACTCCCTGCAGCAAGAACAATAGGAGTTTGTAAAATTGCTGAATTTTTCAATATTTTCTAACTTCTTCGAGAATGAATACCTAATCTTTGTATGCTTACCACCGAATTTGAATGATAAAGTCTGTAGGCAGCCATTTTGTTCTGACAACAGTGTCCTTTGCTTTACAGAAGCTTTTCAGTTTCATGAGGTCCCATTTATGGATTGTTGCTCTTAGACCCTATGCTGTTGGTGTTCTGTTCAGGAAGTTGTTTCCTGGGCCAATGAGTTCCAGGCTCTTCCCCACTTTTTCTTCTAACAGGTTTAGTGTGTCTGGTTTTATATTGAGGTCTTTGATCCACCATCAACTGTTTTTCCAATAGGAGAACTAACAGAGAGTAATATTGTCCTTCTGGGACTGCTAATGACCAAGGAGTGATGTATGAGACCAGACACAAAACTGTTGGCTGCATTTCAAATGAGACAATTTACTGTGGGGATTTTGCAAAGGGACAGATTGTACTAATAACTAATTAAAAAACAAATAGTGCCTGAATTCTGTTCCCCACCCCCCTATTTTAGCAATATTCAATGATTTTTCTGGTTGGAATTGCTGTTATTTACCTTGCTGAGATAATCATTTTGGCATTAGGAAACATTCCACAGCAAATTAAATTCCTAGCAGCACAAATGTCAGTTATTCGTCCAATCATCCAATAATTATTGATGCTTGTTTTTATTGTCAGTGGGTCATGTGTATCTCTCTCTCTCTCTCTCTCTCTCTCTGTTTCTCTCTCTCTCTCTCTCTCTCTCTCTCTCTCTGTATGTGTGTGTGTGTGTGTGTGTTATGGTACTAGGGATAAAGTAGTAAAGAAGTAGCAGAACATAAAAATAAACACTTGAAATCAAATACAATACTGTTGTGCCTAACATTTGGTCATGACGTAGATACCAATTATAGAGCAATGTGACCAATCTTGGTTTCACATTGTTTCTCAAATGTGGTAGCTAAGGTGAAATAGGGAAAATAAGTAGGAGTTAGTCAAACGAGGGTGTGGAAATGGAGACGGGTATGTCTTCTGCCCCAAAGAAGCACTATTTGCAGTGTTTCTGAACTAAGGGAGAGCATAGGAAGACCTCACAGCCATTGTCTTTTCATTCCAAGATCATATGAACTACTGTCCAGGGTCCTTGTCAAGCAGGAAAATCATTTGACATCTCTTCCAATTTCCCTGGGAAGCTGTTGAAGGATTGTTAGCACGAACCAACATAAATCCGGATACTTAGGGATGGAGAGAATATTAGGAAAAAAATCTTCCAACCTTTTAAAAATTAGATATTTTGTTTAATCTATTATAATAATGAAATACAGATGATGGAGTCTAGAAGCTTATAGCACGGTTAGTCTATACTTCCCTAAACCATTAGGAAACGTTGCAGAGATGAATTCCAGTGTCTATTAAAATGTGGCCATGTTGTAGACTTCATAAGAAGTCTGTCTTCATGTGCAGGCTGAGAGAGCTAGTGGAGATCGATATGCACCTAATGTCTTCCCCACACTTAAGTTTTAGAATAAGCAAATACAATTGTAATAGAATGAATTCAGGGTTGTATTGTGGCATGAATCTCATTTTAAAAATTGCTAACATACATAGTGGATAATTACGTTCAAGCTAATCTTGCTTTATGAATCGAATTCTTTCCATAATTGCCGGAGAAACTTTTTTTGGAATGTATGGCATCAGTTTGATACTGAGATGACACTTTTGTTGGAATATATGGCATTAGTATGCTTTAGAAACTTTTGAAATTTTTATGAATATTATTAGTTTATTCAGGCTTAAACATTCAAATCCTTTTTTAAACAAGAACTATTTATTTATTTATTATATACACAGTGTCCTGCCTGCATATATGCCTGCAGGCCAGAAGAAGGCACCATATCTCACTGTCAATGGTTGTGGAGCCACCTTGTAGTTATTGGGAATTGAACTCAGGACCTTTGGGAGAGAAGCCAGTGCTCTTACTCTCCAAGCCATCTCTCCAGCTCCCAAACATTCAGATCCTTGAGAGCCCAGGATCTAAATGCAGAAAGTTCAAGGTATCTGAGGCCCAGGTTTTACTCAACCTGTAGAGACTAAAAACGTACCACTCTAAAAGCTGTATGTAGCCTACCTATGCTCCAGAATGAGGCCATCCAAAGAAATATAGTCCAACAGCTAAATGGTAAAGAGCCCGCCTCTTAATTAAAAGAATAAATCATGACAGCAAAAGTTAAAAAAAAAAAAAAAGGTTAAATGAAAAATGAACGAACAGGCAATAAAATAGAAATGCGGGTGACTGAAGCGTGCTTACACTAAGAACACTTGTTTATGTTAAGGATCACCATGAAGACTTTAGCTTTTCCATTTCTACCCCAGAGTCACACCTTCCATACTAGCTTCCATCTCTGTAGCACCCAATTCTTCTTCCACGTCTCTTTTCTTATTTCTCTATCATTGCAGTGTTTATACTGATCTAGCTTCTGTGCAGGAGAGTGACATAGCATATATGTCACACACTTTGGAAAGGGACACGTGGGAGAAAACAATTGAGTCCGTGGACCATTGAGTCCATGTGTGCCAAAGTACCTATACATTAAATTACAACAGTAGTGTTATCTCTCAAGAACATGGAATTCATAATTAAAGAAAAGGTTCATTAAAAAAAACATAAACAAGAATGATCGAACAGTGAAACTGTTAATTTTTGTTTCTGAGAAATATCTATGAATGCTAGCTCCCTTCTAGGTTTTCATGACTTAAAAAGGGTGTTGACAGCTTGTTTATAATCTGTGCAAAAATTTCAGGTTTATTGGTAGAGAAATTGTAATAGCTAGAAATAATGTCAAAGCCAAATGTTTATAATATAATTGCAGTTCTCCAGAAAATTTAGGTGGCTGATGAAAATGAAAATTCGACAACTTCTCAAAAGGCAGTTAGCACCTTTATTCAAATGGGTAGGTAACAGGGCTGTTTCATAGTAATCATTCCAATGAAAGGGTGACTTTAGGATCTGTGACCTTGAGAGTGGTCCTTAATGAGATGGGGTATCCTGGAAGCAGCAGTTAAATTAATCAGTGTATAAAATATTAAAAAAATGTTATTGTTTTAAGATTGAAAGTATCTGCATTAGTATATATCTCTGATTAGTTTTGCTTTGAAAATTGACAGCTGTTTCGTCAATTGTTTCCACCAGCAATGCAAAGTTTCTATAATCTTGGGCTTATTGAGATATTTTAGTTGTCCCACCTCAACCTCTTTTATGCCCAGCAATTATTAATTACAATAGTGTATTTCCTAAATGAGTAACTGTGGGGAGTATGAGGTATTTCTGGCTTTTGGTTTTACTAGTTAGTGCTGACTGACCTGCAACTCACTACAACCCAGCTGGCCTCAAACTCACCTGCCTCTGCCTCCCATGGACAGGATTAAAGGTATGTGTCACCCTGCCTGGCCTTAAATTATTAATTGCATGTACCTCTCAAAGAATGGCAAAAAGGGGCTATACTTAGTGTTTGTTGTATTCTACTCCTTGCCTTCACATTTCTCGAAATCCCAGCAAACCTCTCTGAATATGCCTTCACCTACTTTGTAGCGTTTTTTTCCCCTGCTATCAAGATGAATGCTTTTCTAGTTGTTAAGTTTCCATTGCTAATTCCACTGACATTTTCATTTCTCTATCATTTAGACTTGATCCATTCAGGATCACTCAGGAGTGGAAGTCTTGAACACAACTAATCCCATCATGGGTAATATTTCAACCATTTACAAGTTAGTATCCTTTCTTTCTCATGATTCCACATAAAATATTAGCAATAAATAGTATGGTTACTTAGAGCACTCCCTGCTCAAATGACTTCCAAATGATTCCTGTGGTAAAAATGCCCAAAGAATTCTAGTCTCTAAATTGGAGTACTCAGCACTTCTCTGAATATACAAGTTCATTGACAAAAAACGGTAGATGGATTTTTTTTTTAAGATTCTCATTTATTTCGAACTCAATGTTTTAACATTGCTAGACTGATTACTTTCCAGTCCCGGAATGCAATTCTTTCCTCTCTACATGGCTGCTTTTGTTTCATTTTTACACCTGTATAATAAGTACTTCTTATAGCTGAAGGGTTAGATCATTAATGTAAAGACAACCATACTGAACATTGTGCCTTTCTCTAAATAGAAGCTTGTTCTTCAGAAATTGAAATGCTCCCCGTTTGAAACAATGAAATTAGTGGCTTGGGATCATATTGCCCTTTATTTATTTATTCCTGGAACTACCATAGTACAGATAATTAAATGAGACTGGGGAATTTGATTCACATCAGCCCTTCTCCTCCCCTAAATTCATCAAGGCAACCAGGGGAATAATTGTATTGAAAGTATTAAATTTGATTCAGGTTACTGTTAGATCTCATTTTTAGATGTCATGTAGGATCTTCTTATTCATTGATTTTCCCCTAGAATAGGGATGTTTATGAATCAAGAATTCATGTAGCATGGCCCCTGAATAAGCCTCCATGAAAAATAGGCATATGCATGGAACTCAGTACCTCCCTGCGGGAGACTTACTACCCACTTACAAACACAGTGAACATTCAGAATGGAATTGCATTAGAAGAGAAAGAATCAACAATAACTTAGGAAAACAATGAAGAAAATTTACCAGATTGAGCTTAAATAAAAGCCAAATAAAGGTTGTAAAATGGCATTCTTTAGAGGCCTATTAAGAGTTAGACTTATTAGTAGGCAGTCATTACCGGCCAGGCAGTTCATATTTTAACTTAGGTAAACGAAAATACACAGTTATTTGTAAACCTACCTTTCACATGAGGATAATGTTCAGAGTCTTGTAAATAAGTGCTAATTAGTAGGCCAGTTGAAATATGAATCCAGAAGTATTTCTAACTAAAGCCCATGTTTTGCTTGCTTCACCAAGATTTCAAAGTACCATAAGTCAAGGCTGGAGAGGTGGCTCAGAGGTTGAGTGTTTGTTGCTCATCGAGAGGACTGTAGTTCTATTTCAGCACCCATAACTGCCTGTAACTCCAGCTTTGACGAATATCACATTCTCTTCTAACCTCTGAGAACATACCCCTTCAATGCATATACATACATATGCATAATGGACATAAATAATCTCTAAAAATGTGATAGGAAATGGGCAATTGAGTCTTACATTCTTAATGCCAGGAAAGTGATAAGTAGAAGATAGGGGCATAGAAATCTAAGGGTGCAGAAGAAAAGAGATTTTAGGCGACAAAAATTTCATCAGCATGTAAGAGGCAAATTTTGACTAACAGTAATAACTGTGTTACTGAACATTTGGGGGAGTTTTAACTGGGATATCACACATCACCATCGTGAGCCCATTATTTATGCTCTTAGTCTTGTTTTCAAGAGGATTAAAAAATGAACCAGATGGAAGCTTAAGGACTCTCAGGTTAATGTTTGAAAAACAAACAAACAAACAAACAAATAAAAAACGGCAAACATGATGTAAGTCTCAGCAGTTGCTTGGCGGAAGAAGATAAAGAAGAGAGAAGCATGCCCTTTGGAGTTAGGATCCAAGAAAGCCGTCATCAGGGGAGATCAGCAAGCAACTACTATCAGAGAGGGAAGGGAGAGTCAGAGAAATACTGAAAGAGTAAGAACACTACTTATGTGGACATTCTTTGTGTGGGAATTTTACTAAGAAATACAATGGTGTGCCCTTTGTTGTTGGTACCAATAAGATTTCTTTCTGAAAGGAGATAACGTATGTATAAGACTTCACTGAATCTTCATTTATTTATTATCTCTGTATTCAGAATATTTAAGTAGGTTTTATGGGTCTTTTTGCCCCAGTAACATCAACGAAGGTTTAGAATGATGTTATATCTACTCACTACTTACAAAGATGAGAGAAGCTGTCCGCAAAGGAGGTGAGGATTCTAGAATAATCTGTCTAATCACAGTGTCAGAAGTGACAAAAAAAAAAAAAGTGATTGGGAGAGTACTATCAAGAGGTTGATTTTAAGTCGTTTGAGTTCAAATGTCAACATCTCATTGTTAGCTGTATCATCCAAGAACTTGTAGGACCTAGTTTATAACTACATCACATGTGAATTACAGAGTAAAGTGGAAAATAAATTTTTTGGTATTGAAAGAAAATAATTCTAAGCAGGGTTTTGTTAAAATTTCATAGTTCTGTTCTTTTAGTCTTATAATTATGTCACACTTCTCTTCATCTAAATTATTCAGAAAAAAAGGATCTTGTTAAACTATACAAATGTATAAAGTTTCTTTGTCTAGTAAAATTTTTAGTTTCAGAATTTATGCTTGAATATCCAACACTACGCTAACAGCACTGTTTTACTCTAGAACTAAACTAAAATAAAAACGAAGTAGAAATGTGTTTAATTTTAGAACACAAGGACTTTGTGTATGTGAGAGAGAAAAAAGTGGAGGCGAGCACGAATATTTGCATATTCATTTTAGACATGTGTGGGTCAGGGAAAGTTGTAAAATAAATTTGTCAGCTATAGAATTCACGTTGCAATTAAGTATTTAGAAAAGAAACATATAATGATATATTTTGAGGCAAGATACATTAAATCCTTCTGTGTCCAAAACAGTCATTTAAAAATAGCCTAAGAAAACAGTATATGTATATCTATCTATCTATCTATCTATCTATCTATCTATCTATCTATCTATCTATCTATCTATTTATCTTGTCACCTAGGTGACAAACTCTAGTTGTGTGCAGTAGTTTGAATGAGAATGGCTCCCACAGGTTCATATATTTGAATATTTATTCACCAGGAATTAGATCTCTTTAATCAGGTTAGGATTAGGAAGTATGTCACTGAGGGTGGATTTGAGGACTCAAAAGCCCATACCAGCCCAGCCTCTTCTCTCTCTGCCTCTGGATCAAAATGCCTTTCTCAGTTATGCTCTAACAACTTTGGCCAGCCACCATGCTCTCCATGATGATGATAATAGCCTAAACCTCTGAAACTATGAGGAAGTCCTCAGTTACATGCTTTCCTTTTTAAAAGTTGCTGTGGTCCTGGTGAGGATACAGTTTTGACAGTATAGCGGAAGCCAGAGGCCTTGAACCAGACCAATCATACATTGCAATGAACATTTGCATGTAAAGCTGTTTGGGCAAATAGGATATGCTGTGTGACACCCCAAGAGACACCATAGCTTCCACAAAGAGAGTCTTTTATGTTTTTGTTTTTCTTTTCTTTTTGGTTTTCTTTTCTTTTGTGGATGAGGTTGCAATGGTGGCAGGCAGATAGGAGGTATGGGGAGACGAGTGAGATTGGGCCACATGATGTGAAATTCACAAAGAATCAATACAAAAAAAATGAAAACAAAAGAATAAAGAAACATGGCCAAAGTAAAAAAAAAATGTTGTTGTGGTGATTGTGTCTCTTAACAGTGATAGACCAGTGACTAAGACAAAACTTCATACCAGGGACTGGGATATTTCTGTGACAGACTCAACCATGTTGTTTATTCGAGGAATATGAAAGACTTTGGGACTCTGGACTAGAAAAGTGGCTGCATACATTAAGTGGGGCCTAATGGACCACCAATGATGTGACCTGAAATACCCATCATTAGATGGGTGTTAGCTGACCCACCAAGTCATAGATTAGGATGTGCACAGCATCGATCTATTACCAAATGGAAGTAGTACATACCTGATTGGGCATGAACAGGTTTTGAAGGCACAAGCAAGTTACATGAAGATGTTGCCCAAGTGCTTGTGGATTTCACTCCTATTGAATGCCATAGCTGCCAGGCATGCACCTATAGCCTTGTAGAGTATGCCTTATGATAGGTTGACTGAGGAAGAGAAGATTAGGATCTGATTTACAGATGGTTCATCATATGATGCAGACACTACCCCGTAGTGGACAGTTGCAGTGTTACAACTTCTCTCTAGGACAACCAAAAGGAAATCTTCGCAGTGGGTAGAACTTTGGACAGTACACATCATGAGCATATACTTTGGAAGGGGAAATGGCCAGATGTGCAGTTGTTCACTTATTCATGGGCTGTAGCAGATGGATTGACTGTCTGGTCAAAGACTTGAAAATAAATTGGAAAATTAGTGGGGCAGATATCTGGGAGAAAATACATGGTAGATATCCCCAAACTGGTGAAGGATGTGAAGATATTTGTGTCTCATGTAAATGCTTATCAAAAGACGACTTTAGCTGAGGAGAACTTCAGTAATCAAGTAGATAGGATAACCCATTCTGTGGACAGCTGGCCTCTTTCCCCAGCCAACCCTGTCATTGCCCAGTGGGCCCATAAGCAAAGTTACCATGGTAGCAGAACTCAATTATTGAGTCCATGGTACCATGGGCTCAATAATATGTATTGTAACTCATGAAGGCTGACCTGGCCACAGCTGCAGGTGAGTGCCAGATCTGCCAACAGCAGAGGCCAATACTGAGTCCTACATGTGGCACCATTCCCCAGGGTGACCAGCCAGAGACCTGACAGCAGGCTGACTACGTTGGACCACTTCCTGCATGGAAAAGACAATCTTTTGTCTTTACTTGATTAAATGCTTATTCTGATTATAGGTTTGTTTTTCCTGCATGTAATGCTTCTGCCCAAACCACCATATGTAGACTTACAGACTATCTTTTCCAGCATAATTGTATTCCATGCAGTATTGCTCTAACTAGGGAACTTATTTCACATCCAGAGTCAAGGGAAACTAACCAAGAAGAGCTACAGACCAGGTGTGGAACCAGCCCAAGAGAGAGAAGTGTGCTGCAGTCAACAAAGCTGAAAGAAGTTGGCATTCTGAATAGCTTTTTTACATCAAGCATGGAGATGCAAAATTTGGAGTTTGCCCTGCTGGTTTTTGATCTAGGCTTCAGACTAGTATTGTGGTAGTTTGAATGAGAATGGTCCCCGTAAACTCATAGATTTGAATGACTGGTCATCAGGGAGTGACACTATTTGAAAAGATTAGGAAGTGTTGCCTTGTTGGAGAAAGTGTGTCTCTGGAGACACACTTTGAGGTTTTTCAAAATCCATGCATGGCCCAGTCGCTCTCTCTTTCTGCTGCCTGCAAATCCAGGTGTAGACCTCTCAGCTACTTCTCCAGCACCATGTCTGCCTATGTATGTGCTACCATACTTCTCACCATGATGATAACAGTCTAAACCTCTGAAACTATAAGCCAGCCCCAATCAAACTTTACAACAGTTTCTTTTGTAACAATTGCAGTGGTCATAGCATCTCTTATCAGAAATAGAATAGTGACCAAGACAAGTATTTCCCCCCACTAAGTTCCCTCTTCTCCCCTTTTGGAATGGTAATGTTTATTCTGTGTTACTGTATGGTGGAAGTATGCAATCTGCTTTTTGATTTTGATTTTACAGGGAGTTACAGTTAACAGATTGCCATGAGTATCAGAAGAGACTTTGAACTTCAGACTTTTAAACTGTTGAGACTGTATAGACTATGGGGACTTTTGAGGGTGGACTGAATGCATTTTTGCATCATGATGTGGCTATAAGCCTATTTGGGCCAGGGAGTGGTATGTGGTGGTTTGAATAAGAATAGGCCCCTTAGGCTCATATATTTGAATGCTTAGTCAGCAGGGAGTAGAACTCCTTGATAAGATTAAAAGTATATCAAAAGGGTTTACCCTTGTTTTACTATTACTCTGTAAAATCAGTCCAATTTTTTTCTTACTATTCACACTAGCACTGTTATGTTAGTAGATGCCTAAATATATGGAATTGTTAATAGAGTAGGAAAATATAATTCCATTCAGTACATGACATTTATGGCATCAGTCAAATTACCTTTAATTAAAGCATTATTAAACAACTCACACTGTCTACAAGTCAGGCTTTTTTTTTTCTAGAATTGTTTGCTTTGCTGGCACAAAAACATTATATGTTAAAAGCATTCCTTTTTATCCAGTTATTTTCCCAGAATTGGTGAAGAATAGCAGATCTGTGGGTGAACTGTTAAAATTAACTTCTCCCACCACACCACTAAAATTCTCACCTATGAACAAGGGAACCAATCTAGCAAATGAGAAATGTACCGTGAACTATCCATTACTCATGGCAAACTAAATTATAGTCTCTCTTCACTACTCAAGAATAGATGGTTTCCTCTGGTTTCAGATGTGATCAGTAAGAGTGACAGAAGAGAGAGAAGAGAGAAGACAGCCTATGTTGTTACCTTTGCATAGCTAATGCAATTGAGTCATCAAGGCATGGAAAGGACTGTGCAAAGCCTAGTGTTGTTTGCAGACAAGTAACGTTTTACAAAGCCACGGATATCTGAGCTTGCAGCCCAGCTGGCTGAGGTGAGGTAAAATGCATAAATTCACATGCCTCAAACTGTCAGCTCTTTCTACGAGCAGAGCAGTGATTATTAAAAGTAGGTTTTTAATTTGCAAAAGAATCTGTGCTAACACACATGCTAATTAAATTACTAATCATTTAACAATCCCTCATGTTACATTACCTGGAAAATAGAACGACAAGGTCGTAATCACCCAAAGCATTACTTGAAAAGATTTGGGGAGAAATGTTAAGTAAGCTATGGCTGGCTGAAGGGGTGAGATGATATGAGGACATTCAAGTGGGCATAGTTCATTAAGCCACCTTCCTGGACTATTCAGAAAATTGTGTGCAATTGTATATAGCTCATTTAATACCTGGAGTATACCATTCAGATGGTTAAACAAATGAGATTCATACAAGCTTTGTCACCCCGTAATTCACACCTCATTTGCTCTTTCCTTTGTACTAACATCTGCTACATCACTCTTACTGTTTGAAGAACTCATGTAAATTCCCCTACCAAAAAGTTGCGTGCCTGGCTGTGTTCAGACCCCTTGACATGATATATGTCCTGTCTTCTCTTTGAAATGGAAATGTAGACACCTTTAAAATGCTAGGGAGCACTAAAACTTCAGAGAACACCTTTGCAATTTGAAAAATATTAAACCAGAAGATGACCTAATAGTACTTCCCCAAACCTAAAGTCATATTCCTGAATCTCATGCTATAGAAATCTAATTCAGCAACATACATCTTCACACTTGCTGAACACTCATAAGGAAGAAGCATCTGGTATTTCAGATAACCCAATGTGCTGACTTTACAAGCCTTCACAGGCCTCTAAATGAACTCCTAGGGAAACACCAAGCACTGCTTATTGTTCAGAGGAGTTGCTGGCACCGAATACAGCTGAGTCTTAGCCCTTCCACTCAAGGCCTATGTGGCCGTGTCTGATAAGTTGCCATATTTTACCAACTAAAAAAGAAGGTATTATTGACCATAGATCTTCTGTTGTAAGTTACGATTAAACACCACGTATCCTCCAAGCAATTTTTAAAGATGATGTTTCTGTTGCACTGCAGAGTAAAGAAGGTGAAGGTCATCCTCATATAATGATAGTAATTGCCTCAGTTTGCTCAAGGATTCAGATTAGGGTGTTTCTGGACTACATATATCTGATCAGTTTTTCCAAGTTACTTTTTTTTTTCCAGTATAATTCTCTAAAAACCCTCCTCAAACTCATCTCCAATACTAATATAAATTTTAGCTAATTTTGAAAGCTGGCTTTTCATTTGCATGTGGATTGTGGATTGGTATATGTCCACGTGTGTGTACATGAGTACATGTGTACATGGAAAAGCCAGAGGCCAATCCCTGATATCTTCCTCTGTCTTGTTTCACCATTTTTTTTGCACTTAGAATTTTATGATGCTGCTAGAATGACTTGTCTCAGTGAGCCCCAAGATCCACCTGTCTCTACCCTTTCAGTGCTTGAATTACAGGTAGGCACCAGTGTGCCCAGCTCTTTTTGTGAAGCTTCTGGAAGATATTGGCTCAGGTCTTCATGCTAGTATGGCAAGAATTTTGACCTCTAAGCCATCTCTCCAGCCTCCTGACTCCTGATCATTAGAGTTTTCTTTTGTGAAAATGTTTATATGTTGGTTTTAAATATTGAGTGTCTATTCCAAGATGGAGGATCAAATGTGACTAGTAAGATAGTCTTACCAATGTAAGGGATTATGTTTGAGGAGTCAGATATAAAAATATATATCCCTTTCATGTAGTAAGTAAGTCCTGTGATGTTACTGTGGAATGAGACACTCTGTTTCATTCTCCACTGATGAGAATCGTTCCCCATGGACAGCAGTTGCTTTATTACCAATTGTGAAAGGAAGAGAAGATAGAAATGTGTGATCATGGAATAGAAAGAAGGAACACTTTATCCAAACTGGAGTGCAAAGAAGCTTCCCAAATGGCATTATACTTAAATTCTTACAATAAAAGGAGTTTGACCTACTGGATGAAGGAATTCCATGAATGTGGAGTTATGAGACAACAAAGTATTTTCTTTTTCTTTTGTTTTTTTGAGACAGGGTTTCTTTCTGTATACTTGACTGTTCCAGAACAGCCACTCTGTAGACCATGCTGGCCTTGAACTTGCAGAGATCGGCTTGTCTCTGCCTCCCAGAGTGCTGGGATTACAGGCGTATGCCACCATGCCTAGTTAACAAAGTATTTTTAAAATAATGTTTTTACATGTTTATCTCTCTCTCTGACTGCCTGTTTCTGTCTCTCTCTCTCTCTCTCTCTGACTGTGTGTGTGTGTGTGTGTGTACGTACAGATGCCATGGTGTACTTATGGAGGTCAGCACTCTCTATCATGTGAGTTCTAGGGACTGAATTTGGGTTGTTAAACATGGTAGCAAGTGTCTTTACTCACTAAGCTAACTCGCCAGACTAGGGAAATAGCATCTTGTATCTGGAAAGTAGAACTAGTTTGGTTTTATTATGGAGTGTGAGAGGAAACAGATGGAATATGGATGCTGAACCGAGTTTGGGCATTAGAGAATCTGCCTCTGCATAGAGCCATGGTGTGCATTTGCAGAGAATTGTTCCTTGCTGTGTCTGCTTTGTGATGGTTCTCAGTGGGAAACAAAAGAATAGGAGAAACGCAAGGGTTCAAAACCTCAATCTCAAATATAAAGCTGCCAAAAGAATCTCAGAGAGGCGACAGGAACAAGAATGTGGGTAGTAATTACAGGAATAGAGTGGAGAAAAATAGGTAAATATTTAGGAGTTTTATGTGGGACTTTGTAATAGATGAAGAATGATTACACAGGAAGGAAGTAAAGAGGTTTCTCACGTGGCCACCAATGACTGTGTTTAAAAAAAAAAAAAAGAGGGACTAGATCTAGGGAGGAAGATGATGTGTCAATGTTTGGTCCTTTGTACTTTGTGGGTTTCATTGTGCATACAGAATGTTAAGCATATGGCATTCTTGGAAAAGGTCAGGGCTGAATATGATAATAACAATAAAGTAGCACCTCAATGATAGGTAAAGTCATGGGATGGTTTGTGAAGTGAGGAAAGACTAGCCTGAAGAGCCTAGCTAGGACATTAACAAAAGGCGGCAGGGGGAGAAGGAAAAGGAAGACGAAGTTGTTCAAGACATTTCTCTAACATCTTGTTAAAGAGCCATCTATACCTAGCATAGTCCATGTCCTGGTACTACATGGCTCGGGAATCTATATTTTAAGTAATTCCCAAAATTATAACCATCTATAGGAGAATTTGAGAGTCAGTGAAACGGGGCCCTTCTAAAACTAAAGAACTCAATTATCCATTTCTATAAAGAAGGGTATAAATTGCTATCTCTTTGGAAGGCACTGGTAGATTCAGCTACATCTTGTATTTTGGCCAAATGCCAATTTCTGAAAATTCATCTCATAAAATTTACACCCACATATGCTGAGGGAAAACCTACTGGAGTCTTCATAGTAAACGTTGTTTATTATGTAAGGATGATGAATAATCTAAATATCTGTAAGGACCATTGTCCTTAACATGGACTTGTGCTTGGCTTCCGTAATATCAATAGACTGATGGGAGAAAAATCTGGATAGAAGTGTGGTATGGACTCGAGGGGCATGTGAATGGAACTGAAAACAACAAATGTAAACTGTTATTCTGAGGGCTTGGCCTAAACAGGGAAGGCACAGGTGATTCAGGTAGGCTTCCTGTGAAGTGGAAGGTTCCAGTATTTTGTCAACTGATCCAAAAAAGTTGAGCTGAAAATAAGAAAGGTGAACCAAAAGTGTTAAAACCATCTTGCTCATGCATTTCTGTGTCTCATGATGACAATCTGAGTGGATGTGACATTGCTCCAGTTGGCTGCTTCATGCTCTGCTTTGGAGGTGAGTGCATGTTTAGCAAATAATCTCATTCTCACTCTCACTGACTACACAAAACTTCTGTAATTTACCTTTTCAGTGATCATCTAAGAAGTAAAAACAAGAGAGAGAATATCTCTGGTTTTGTTTAAAGGTTTCAAAGTGCCAATCTGTTGGGGCTCTAGAGAGGCATGTACAAGAAATAATTTATATTGTAGATCCATGTACCAAATGTGAACTTACATTTGAATAATGTCAGAACTCTATCTATCAAAGAGACAGTTGCTCCCCCTTCTTGTATGTCTGCACATCAGACCACAAAACCCTGAAGACAATCAAACCCAGGCATCACTGAACTGGGTTCCTAGAAAGCGCATGCTTTATGATATATTGTAACAGATGAGATCTTACTTGCCATAAAAATAATGATCTCACAAATTGCTTTTCTCATCATAAACAGATAACATAAAAGTAAGTACATAATGCTATGCGTCTCTGTAGTCACTCAAATTATTAACTTTTTATAGCACTATAAAATCATGGCCATATTATCTAATAACACATGGTCACATTGCATATGAATAGGCATGTGTGCTTTCCTGGTCCTTTTCTCCTTAAAATAAATAACATATTAAGGTATTTTCTTCAATTAATATATACTGTAGTTATTTATATATTTGTGTATTAATTAATTAATTTTTATTCTTCTCTCATATATTACATCCTGACCAGTTTCTCTACCCTCCTTTCCTTCCATGTCCTCTCTTCCCCATATCCATTCCTTCTTCATCTCTTTTCAGAAAAGTAGATGCCTCCAAGTTTGTTTGTATGTGTGTGTGTGTGTGTGTGTGTGTGTGTGTGTGTGTGTGTGTATTGGCATATTTTTATCTATTTTATTTGGGTTCTTATATCTATCATCCATGTTAGCCCTAATCCCTTCCAACATCCTAATACCAGGTAAAAGAGAGAGAAGGTTAGTGGGGAAAAGGGCACTGGGATTTTTTTTAGACCACTTTCTGCTGATTAGGGGCCTTGAGTTCTGTAGAGCAAAAGTCCAAACTTCATCTCATCTGGATGTCTCAAATTTCTTCTTAACATCTCTTTTCTCACAAGCACTTGACAAACCAGCAGCAGAAGCAGGAGCAGAAACCAGCTGGAGGAACATCCATAACTCCTCTCTTGGGGCTCTGGTCTTTTTATACCCAATCTAGAGTCCCCAGAATTAAGATGTCTTCAGCTTGCAGAATCACACCCCTGCCAGAGCAAGCACCATGCAAACAGTCTACTCTTGTCGACAATCTGAAGCAGCCCCATATCCCATACCTGGGATTAAAACAAATCTTGTTAGTTTTGTTTACATAACTGGTTTTTTAAGAAACCAAAATGCTCATTGTATGTGTGTTTTTAATTTTTAAGCAAAAGCATAGATATGCTGGGGTTTATTTATATTGTTGGTTTTCCTTCTTATGTGATCACTGCAAAAGCAAATTACAAGAGCTCTGTGTGGTCAGTCAGAGTGAAAATGAGATCATTTGTTAAGCATGCACTAACTTCCATAGCAGCCAGAAATCAGCCATATGGAGCAATGCCAAATCCACTCAGAATGTCATTGCAAGATACAGATATGTGTATTTATATTAAATATATTTATTTAATGCACATTAAAGATTTTTTAATGCCCCTAAAAGTATTTGAGACATTAGTATTCTCCTACTCTGACAGGGAAGTTGACCCAATTTGTTAGTAAAATGAGCAGAAATAATCAGCATATAAGTATGCACTCTATGTGAAACTGAACTACATATTTTCACACTATGTAAAAAATAGGAAAATAGCTGCAGAGTTTGAAAAGCCTTTACTGTAGGTCACATGTAGAATATTGAAATACTTGACAAACTCGACTGTCACTTTAGAATAAATGTCATTTTTGTTTGTTTGTTTTCAATGAATGAGTCAGATATTCTGTTTTTCTTGGGATCTGATCCAAAAAAGACAATACTAATGATTCTTTGCTCTTGGACTTTAAGGAAATTTATTTACTGAATAAGATATGTGTGTGTGTGTGTGTGTAGTTATTAGTTCTCTTCTCTGTCTTCTAAGAAGACAAGAATAAAAATGAATTAGATAAGGAAAATTCAAATTAAAAGAGAAAACAATTACCATTGAATAAATTGTAAATGTAGCAAAAATGAAATAATACAAAAGTTTATACCATTAAATGCAATGTGGGATCTACGGTGCGTGTATTGTACTCTTTGGAAAATAGTATTGAATTGATAGAAAACCATCCGATTATTTTAAGAATATACTATTGGACACATAAGTTTCCCAACTGCTGCACATCTACAGTAATGCTATGGTGCCCACTGCCTCACTATAGGACACTGTGGTACGCATGTGTATAGAGGAAGGTAGGAAGAAATACATATTACTAATAAAGTGTAACTCTTCATTCGCCACCAATGACCTTTATGTATTGTCATACAGAGTTCAAAAGCAATATTGTGTTTAAAAACCCTCAAAATGATATTTGTGTTATGCTACCTTCATGTACTTTAATATATAGTACAATTATATACATTGCCAAATATTTATATATTTATATATGTTTACATAGACATGTATATTTATATCTAAATAAATATATCCAAAGAGTCATATAGCTAAATACATTTGTAAAATGTGGACTAGAAGGATATTTGTTAAATACAGCTAGAGAGGTTCCCTTTACTGCCCTGTGCATACAATGCCACAAATATAGATGGGCATGCTGTGTCCTTCTACGATGTTGTCATTTATTGAATAGCAAATAATTCACAAACTATATTAAAATTTGGGCTGTAACTCACCAAGTCTTCCCAGCTTTACTTCATATGTGGTACAGGCATCCACAGTCTCTTTTATTCTAATTGTAATTACTAAAATGAATTCAAACCATTTATTACACTTCATACAGTGATATGCTTATGTGTGTACATGTAAATATCCATTACAGAAAGGGTTATAAAGGCTACCGAGTTTGAAAAGGCTTTACTGACACAGATTACTGAAAAAGATACAAAAAGCTGCTGCAATTTTCTGGCTAAATTATTAATGAGTCTATTCACATGTCTTAGAGGACACAGACCCTACCGAAGGCAAGGCCAGGTGACGTGAGGCACAGGGCTGCCTAACTCAGGAAGAATGACATTTGAGTTAAAACCCTGGAGACAGAGTGAAGATGCTATGAGAGGTACTCTGCCAAGCCAACCACAGAGAGGTGCTCTGGACTGTCTGATCTAAGGTGTTCGTTTCCTTCCTTCTGTATACTCTAGGAGAGAAAGCTGTATCCTTCAAAATCCTAATTTTTATATGGCTTTGATATGTCTATGTGCACATGATTTAATTCTGTAAGTTCATAGGCGATAATAGTCTGCTTGCATGAATAAATTAGCTATGAGTATGTGCTGTGGTTTGTGTTGGACAGATGGAGGTTATTTACTCGCATAAACAGGATGCAGAAACATTCTGTCCCAGCAATCACACTAAAAATGAAACCAACTTCCCTTTTGTAAAACTGAATCATTTAGGACAAGGGCCAGCCTAAAAGCCACAGTTCTACACAACATGAAGTCACTTAGAGCAAGATGTGGCCTGATACCCACATGTAAAGATAGGGGATCGGGATAGAGACACATGTACATTACCTCAAATAAAAGAGGAGAGGGTGATGGTTGCTTCTGTTTCCTTAATTTACATGCATAACCAACTTAATTTTGTGTATCTTAGGGCAAAGAGTTTGCTCTATAGCTAAGTAAAACTTTCATGAAGAATCGTCTCGAGTGTGAAAAGCCAAGCATGTAAACTGAGGTAGTGCTGTAGCTGGAGAGATGGTTCAAGTGATAAATAACCTCGGCCTTTCCAGAGAACCCAAGTTTCATTCTCAGCATGGGTGACTCACAACCATCTATAACTCCAGCTCCAGGGGAATCCAATGGCCTCCTCTGGGACCTGCAGCTACCCTAACATGTGTAGTACACACACACACAATTTAAAAAATCGTTATGACCTAAATCCTAGTAGTGGTTATAGAAATCAGAAGTGGGATCTGGCCTCCACTCTGACCAAATGAATTGCGATGATTCAAGAAAAACTTAACCTATGTCAAGAAAATGTCCACCTATGAATGTTAAAACTCCTAATTTTTTAAAGGAATTGTTGAACTTGAGTGGAAGTATTGTCTCCCAATCTTAAGACATTTAATGTATTAAAACATAATTGTTAAAAAAAAATGCACATCAGTGGTGTGCATATAAAATAAGTCCATGTCAGATGTTTTAGTTAATTCCGTAACAGAGGAAGCATAACATGTAACTACTAATTTACAGGAAAATCCACACAGGAGACCCATGTAAAGACCAGAAATGACAGGATGAATTTGCTTAGTAAATGCAAGTTCAGTCAGTAGCCACAGAGAAATGACAATCAGGTCTATCTCCACTGGACAAAATTTGCATTTCTATGGGGCAGGAATGATTTGCACAGTTATCAGTATTCTACAGCTCAGAGTTGTGGAATAGTTCAAAGACATGAAAAGAGATTTCATAGAATCAGATAACCCAGGCAATGCTAGCTTTCCATTAGAAAAACAAAGTAATGCTTTTTTTTTTTTTGTTTGAGTTTCTGAATGTTTCACACAATCTCATACTGCAGAGCAAGAATCTGTACCACAGATTTGCAGTCCATTGCTAAGGCCGTCTATAGTTATAGAACACCATGAAAAAAGAAAGAATAATTTTTAAATTTTGTGATGGTCAGAAGGTCTACAAGAGTGTTGGCCAAACTCCCCCGTAAAAGTTTCTCCTTTTTCCCTTTGTCATATCCTAATGTTTACTAGCACTTGCCTTAAGGCTGTAACAACTCTCAGATAAAATGGGTAACAGAAATGCAGGTGTTATTCACAGTGTCAAAAAGGAGGTGCAGTGTGCAGAAATGCATGGCTGCTTGCACACTGAGGAATATAATTCTTCTAACTGAGCCAAGCTGATCCAACAAAATCCATGCCATCCTGTGCTAGAGAGAAAGAGGAGAGCTTGGAGGATAGTGAGGACATGTAGGTAAGAGAGTGAGTTGAGGAAGTAGCAATACTTTTATACAGAGATTAGTTTGAAACTCTTGCTAGTCATTAGTCTGTGGCTTCTCGTTATTGTTTTCCATTTATTTATTTATTTATTTATTTATTTTCTGTTTTGTGTGGGACGGAGAGGTGGCAGGTACAGAGGAGCCAGGAAATCCATATGGAGGTAAGAGGACATTTTGTGGGTGTCAGTTTTCTCCTTCCACTAAGTGAGTCCTGGGAATTGAACCTAGGTTCCCAGTCTTGCTGGATAAAGCCATTACCCAATGAGCCATCTAGCTGTACCACCCCCTTCCCTAATAATTTTTTAACAGTAGGCACAAACGTTTGGCTTCATTTCTCTTGCTTCAAAGGTGATTGAGCTTGGGGAAGATTTAGTTTTGCAATATGGTAACTAATCATTTTCTGAAATTAGTTATGTTCACGAGGCTCACCCTTTTGAGATTATAACTCAGAGAAGGCTGCTTTGTGTTTGGGGAAACGGGTAACAAAGTTAAAAAAAAATGCAGTTAGTAGTGTGAGCTCAGCTTTTTCTGGAAACCAGTGTTGGTATAAATCCTGAAACATTAACTTGAGCTAAGTTAATTGCAGTCTTGAATTTAAAATGCCTACTTCATAAGGCTCCTCTCTACGGAGCAATAATTCCCATGGACTCTAAACCATTTTGTCAGGGAGTTAGGTAGGATAGGTAGATATACGATCAGAGTACCTATTTCCAGAAAAGCTTTAGCCTTGCTGGTGAAATAATTTAATACTTGCATATTTGTGTTAATTTGAATGGTGTGACCTGTGGCAGCAGGCACATTTATTCACTAGCGCAGAACCCGCTGTGTTAAGAGTAAATTTATTCTGACTTAATATTTGTCGTGACATGTAAGCCATCCGTTTCCCCCAGTGTTTTGGTTTAAATCAGATTCATCTCTGTCTTGAAGCAGAAATGATGTGTGGACAGTTCCAATGTGCTTTTTCAGCAATGTTTTCCTTTGCTCTTAAAACAAAGACCCTTTCTGCTTTGATTTCTCACATCCTGCTCATCAGCGGTGGCATTTTCAAGGCTGTCCACTGACCTGTCTCTAGTCATTATGAGGAATTCTCACCTGAGCTGGCTTTTGCCTTAGAATTCAGACTGTTTATGTCTTTGTGGGGGATGGCAGTGAATCCTCCCAAGATACAAGTCTCTTTTGGTAAGAATATGGTTCCCTGGCTGATTGCTAGAGGTCTGCAGAGATCTGAGCCTCCAGATTAACAGAACTGCCTTTGGGCACCAGGAGATAGACAGCTCACAGCATCCCTAGCCTCTGCTCCTGAGATACCAGTAGATCTTCCTCGCCCAGTGATAACAATAAAATGTAATTTTAGAAATAATCAAATTGCACTCTTCTCCTCAACCACTGATTAAATTCAGTTGTGGCTCTAAAAGTTTAAAACTGTCAACCTCTAGGTCTCTAAATTTTATAAGTTTATACTGGGGAATGCACACTTCTTTTGGGTAAGAATAAGATGATCCTGGCAATGAGAAATGCATTCTGTTCTGATATGAATTTTATATAAAGCACTAAGTCCTGACTATTATGCATGCACACTACAGTTTGATTCTAGGCCAGTTCCTCTGTTCATTCTCATGCTGTGAGTGCTGCATCCATGCAGATTCCCTTCTCAGATTCGATAATTTGATTCTAAGCACAGTTTGTCTAAGTCCGTTCCATGGTGAGGAGCAGCCCCTTTAAAAACAATGACTAACTGATTCTGCCCATATGCTATTCTGTCTTATTTATTTTTTATCTCACACTCTTTCTGTCATAAAAACTGCACAGAACTTTCTTAAAACATGACACAGTTGTGAATTCTGTGTCAAATAATACAGTTGAGCTATTTGTATGAAATAATCAGCTTCCTTATTAGGTTTGCCAATTAGTCTAAATTTTTCCTCATTACAGAAGACTTCAAGAGTGTAAACACTCTCCACTAGTTAAAACCCCAAAGAATGTCAAACTGAGCATTTATGATGCCTTTTTGCAAACAATGAAGCTGCGGCTGTGGCTTAAACAGCTTTCATGTGGCTCACCTCATCAGAATACAGAATATGTTTGTGTAAAAGTTGTACCTTACTGAAACTTACCTGTGGGGCCTGGAACAAGCCATAGATTTAAAATTATTAAGACTATGAATCAGGTTCATTCCAGTTTTGTAGGTAGGTGGCCTTTGTCCAGAAAGGACATTGATTAAATGACACTTTTATCTTTCATAATTATATTAAATTTGTTAAGAAAAACAAATATGGTAATTACAATAATAATATACAGGGATTTAACCCTTACTGGATTCCAAACTTCTCTGAAAGCAGCTTGGAAGCATTCTCAAGTCCCTTACTTAAACGATAGAAAAGGGAAATCTCTTTCTAGTTCCCCACATCTAAAGACAGGAAATGGAATCTCAGTTTCTCTGTTTTGTTCTCTTACTGATGCCTTCAGTTTGGAAACCACAGGCGACAGATTCCAGCCTGAAAGAAGCCTTGGCTACATTGGGGGACAAACTTGGAGAAGGGATATTGTGATTGTTAATGGGGAAATGCCCCTGTCCCACGTGGCTCCAACCTTCTAAATCAGCAATCTTTTTCTTACCTAATTATGGGATTCTTAGAGAACCTAATGAGGTGCTGTCAGATTTACATTGGAATTATTTTAAATGTTATCACAGTAGCCATGGTGATGATATATAAATGGACAAAACACTAAAGAAGTGGAGAAATGTTAGCATTACACCCACAGTCACTTGCTTTTAGCATAGGCATGAAGTCAGCATATTTTAAGCTTTTTTTGTGTTCACAAAAAAAGCAGTACTCCTGGCTAAAACAATTGTGACAGAAATAGTTCAGTTAACACTACGCAGATGGTCATCAATATTTTAAAGTTCGCTTATCTTTAAGAGGTGGAAAATAGTCATTGGGGTCTTTGAAGAGGAGATTGTTTCTCTCCACCCCTTCTTTTCCTTTTGGTTCCTGGATGAAGCTCTTTCTTCCATGATGTGTTTTTGGAACAATGTAGGTTAGAGTAAAAACAGGAATCTGGTCTGTTTCCTCATTGTTTTCTAGATTCCTACGCATTGCTATCTGGCTTTTTAGAGGACTTGGAATATGGGCTTTGTTACCAAAAGACTTAGTATTTTCCTACTTTGTGCTTTTTAAAGCCATGTTTGGAACCACACGGGGAGTGGCTTTTCATGTGCATTTAGTTATTTTTTTTAATTTATAAATAAACTAATTATCATAGTCACAATTCCAGCCATTATGCTACTTGACAGTTTCAGATTTACTTAACTTTTGATTATGTGTATTTTTATATGTGCGCATGTGAGTGGCCATGAAAGGCATTGCATTGTCTGCAGCTGGAGTTATGGGCAGTTGTGAGCCACCTCACATGCGTGCTTTAAAATAGGCTTGGTTCCTCTGCAAGAGCAGCAAGTGCTATTGACCCATGAACCGCCACTGCACCCCAGGAGCTGCCGTTGATAAGCATGAGGTCAAACTCCACTTTACGGTGCACTTTCACAGGAAAATACAGTTTACATAGCCCCATTGGTTAAAAAAAATGATAATAATTAGGGCACAAAAGAAACTGTTGTGCGATTTTTCACTTCATCAAATGCTTCTGTCATCTGTCTTCACATCTGTGTCACAGAAGCAAGACAAAGCATGAACTGTTTCTGTTTCTAAAACTACTAAAAGATACCATTAAAATGAAACCTATTTAGCCAGTCATCTTTAGCTCCAGTAATTCAGAAGATGCTTTGTAAGCCTGTATACTATGTAGTGTTGCCAATATACTAGTGGGTTTGAGGATGGGGGGGAAATGTCACAAAATACAGTGATTACAGTAGCTTATAACTGATATAAATATATTCTCCAAGTCCTAGAGGCTGAAAGGTCTAAGACAAAGGTGCTTTGTCTAGACTAATTTCTAAAATGTCAGCCACAGGCCTTGAGTTAGAAGATCCCATTAGCTTATATTACCAATAGGGAGATGTGAGGTCTGGTGGAAGGAATTCAGGACACTGAGGCATGTTTTGAAGGGCTGACATAAAGTGAGGGATTTCCTCTACCACAGGCTCCCTTCAGGTTACACTGTTTACGTGTGGGCTCAAAGCAGAAAGGACGGTTGAGCATCAACCGAAGCTTCTGAACTGAGTGCCAGAAGACAGCTCTCTTTGTTGTAAATTGGCTAGCCCTGATATTGATTATCAACTTGACAGGGTCTGGAGTCACCTGGCATACTAGCATGTGGGCACACCTGTGGGGGATTACCTACATTAGGTCAGCTTCTGGCTGTGCCAGTGACAGATTATCTTGCCTTTATCAGGTGTTCTGTCATAGAGATGAGAAAAGTAAGTAAGACACCCATTCCTTTAGGTATTTCCTTACAATAGTAGAGAGCTGACTAAGTGCTGTGAGTTTGAGAACCTGACATGATTCACAGCCCTTTTTTTTTCTGTATCCTTATATGAACACAAATTCTACTCAGAAGTGTTGCAGCCCTCTGACACAATTGCTTCTCAATAGCTTGGGCTCATAATTTCAATGTATGAATTTCAAGGACAAATAGTATTCAAACCATAGCAACTATGCCATCTGGAAACTATGACAAATGTTGAAAATTGCCTTTTGCTCCTGCTTCTGTGCTCATATTTCTTTTCAACCCCACTGTGCACGAATCTAAGGCTGCATCAAAGTTGCCATGCAGAAAAAAAAAAACCACCCTACCACATCAGAAAGAGAAGAGAATATCCTCTCTTTAAAAACATACCAGCTTGCTAACAGAAGACACATTCATAGGCAAAGATTATATCTTTGTTTTCTAAATAATTTCATATGTACCGAAATGCTTCCCCTAATGGAGACTATCCATGTCTTGCTTTCTGTCTGTTGTACCCTTTGTGGTTGGTATGTAATTATTGGTTTTGAACTAACTAAATTGCAAGTTCCCATAGTCTTTTAACCATTTCTCTTCACCTAGTTTTAGATACAATACTAAAAATGTGGTTATGTTCCCAATTTACCAGAATTTATAAGTTCACCAATGCCACAAGAATTCTGCTGCAAAGATAAGCTTGTAGTCCCAAGTCTGATAATAAACAGGTCAATAGGAAATGTTGACTGGGTAACAGGCTTTGAATTAAAACAAGTTACTAAAGTCCTCCTTTCCTTTTTGTAAGGTAAGATCATTGTTGATAAATCGAGGCTCATAGTGTTATCCTTGATTTATTGAGATATTAGATCGCAGATTATTTTCAGTAACCATTTAAGGATACAATAGGAAATTTTCAGACTTTCTTTTAAGTGGAAACCTAATAAAAATTATCACTATTCCCCTCTTCTGTTTAGTTTTGTCTGCTGAGTATTCCTACTGTTTCCTGAGTTTATTTCTGCAGTTACAGATTCTAAGAGGATGTTGTGTCTCCTGTCCTCTCTGCAATCAAAATGGAATTTGAAGGAGAACCAGGTTCAAAGCTAACAATATTCAACATTCACAGTGAGAGGTCAGATGAAGCATTGACTCACATTACACAGCCTAGATTCCTGGGGTGGCCCTCTTCCTGTTTGTAGGGTATTTGACAACAGCAATTTACCACCGACTCTCAGTTTTCTCAAGCATAAAAAGATAAAATAATAAGAATACATGCATTAGAATATCGGTGGCACTTAACTACATTTATAGGCCTAAAGAAGTGATAAGACTCATGTGAGAAATATGAACCCTCATTATTACAGAGTTGGTATTTTATTAGTACAAAATCCACAATAAATGTTAAATGCCCAAGGGATAAATTGTCTGTGTTATTTATCTCTAGATTATTGACTTCATGGAGAGAGTGACTATCTCTTCCTTACTAAACACTAAACAATCAGCTCTGGGTACTTGCAAGTTCCTTCTCTGTGAACTCTACCAATCTCAGATTTAAAATGACAGGAGAAAAAAGTGGCATCTGTGTTGAGCACATATTGAGTTTTTCTTGTCATGATCCCTGAAGCAATGAGATATAACAAATATTTACATAGCACTTGCATTGTATTTTATACTAAAAGTAATCTAGAGATGATTGAAAGTGTATAGGAGAGGAGGCCTGTAGGTTATATGCAAATGCTGTGCTATTTTGTTAAGGGACTTGAGAGTTCCAAAGATTTGGGTAATGGTGAGGGAGTACTGAAATTAATATCCTAAAGTTATTAAGGGGCAACTGCATTCACATCTATGAATAAATATAAACAAGAATGACAAAGAAAGAGCATGAATAATAATAAGATAAAGATAAGTCTGTGGGATGAATCAGTCTACCTGAGGCTGTTTCATGTCAACCCAGATTCATCACTAGACCTGCAAATATGTGTACGTGTGTGTCTATGTCTCTGTGTGTGCGCTCATGTACACATGAGAATGTACACGTGTGTGAACACATATACAGAGACCAGAGGCAGACATTGAGTGACTTTCTCAATGGCAACCCATATTAATTTTGTGGCAGCATCTTTCAGTGTACTTGTTTTTTTATACGTAATTGGCTGGCAAATGAGTTCCAGGGCTCCTTCTGTCTCTCTCTCCCAGGATTGGGATTGCAGGTGTGCAATGCTGTGCTTGTTGATTTTGCATGGGTACTAGAGGGGCAAACTTGGGTTGTCACGTTTGTGTGGCAAGCCCTTTTCCAGCTGAGAATTCTTCCCACCCTTTGTATGTATGATTTTTCAGCCTTAACATTTATCCAAACCTACCATATGGAAGCATTTATTTCAATATTCTGCTTTTAGAAAAGAAATAGAAGACAAGGGAACACACTATTCCTTAAAGGGCTAATAACTATTTCCTTAAAGGGCTAATACCTTATCTGGACAGAGGAAGAGTACATAAACAATTCCATCTACTGACATTTTTTTACTTGCTTAGATTTTAGAAATTTGATTTACATGTGTAATGTTTAAACCTGAGCTTTGCTAAATTTGCCTTCTAAGTGGCTCTGAGAGATAACCATACAGATCCAGAAATGCACCACAAAAATGCACAAAGCACAGTGTCACGGATAGTGCACAATAGTTTTTTCTTCTTCTTCTCAGCGTGTGCATTCTTCAGGTGTGCATGTTATTTGACAGGAAGCACTGGGTTGTGTCCTGGGGAGTCAACAAGTTCATCTGAACAAGAATAATCATAAAATAAGGTCAAGTAATTACATGAGACAAAGCATCTGATGACTCTATCAGAACTGCTTACCTCTCCCGTAATTCAGAGCCACACTTGAAGGTGAGAGTTACATCAACCCAGAGTAGCAGATGATAAGCATGGTATGTGACATGGCCTTTTAATACACCTGCTGGGAATAGGACTCAAAATCCCAGTTCCAAATTGTGTAATGAGGCCCTTCATTTATTTGTCCCAATTTCTCTTTGATTGTTCTGGCTGATAGACGATAAGGAGTCATGTGTGAGTACAAATGTGCCAGTCACCAAAGCCCCTGCTGCTTGGTAATGATGTCCCAATCAATATCTTAACTGATTATAGTCTTTCGCATTCAGAAGAGCAGAGACTCATGACAAAAAATGAGTATATTTGCAAGTAGTGGTCAAAGAGGTAGAGAGGGACAATGAGAGAGATAGAGGGGGAAAGGAGAGAGAATGTATGTATATGTGTGATCACACACATGTGTGTGTATGTGTGTGTGTACATGTGTGGAGCTGAAAATCACAAGGCATTTGTGGAGCTGAAAATCACAAGGCATTTGTGGAGCTGAAAATCATAAGGCATTTGTGGAGCTGAAAATCACAAGGCATTTGTGGAGCTGAAAATCACAAAAAGGATTTAGAAAGTCTATGTGAATGGAAAGTTTAAAAACATCAGCTAGAAGAATATCCAGAGAAGCTTGGAGAAGAACTAGAACCCCTGCACAGATGTAGCCCATGGGCAACTCAGTCTCCACGTGGGTTCCCTAGTAAGGGGAGCAGAGACTGTCTCTGACACAGATTCAGTAGCCAGGTCTTTGATCACCTTCCCCTGGTGAGGCTGCCTAACTAGGCCACAGAGAAAGAGGATCCAGACAGTCCTGATGAGACTGGATTGGCTAGGGTCAGATAGTAGGGGAGGAGAATCTCCCCTATCAGTGGACTAGGGAAAGGGCATGGGGAGGGGAGAAGGAGGGAGAATGAGACTGGGTGGAGATGAGGAAGGGGGCTATAGCCAGGATACAAAATGAGTAAATTGTAATAAATAATAATAATAAAGAAAAAAATTAAAGAATATCCAGAGAATTATTCAGTCACTAAAATGAATGTCCTTTGGTCTTTGAAAATACTTTAACTTGAAGCAAATCACTAATCAACTAGTATTTTCTCTGAGATTTTGTAACCTCTCAGTCAACGTCTTGTTCATTCTTTGTTTTCTCCACACAGTACACATACATCCACACCTTGGTCTGTTTCTGGGAGAAAGTGCTCTGGAGCTTTGTGTGAAGATTGCTTGCTGAAAACTATGCAAGTTGGAGCACTTTTTCAGAACACTATTTGTAGTAGGTGACAGGAGAATTTTCCTGAGATCCTGGTGTTATTGACTGTTAAAGTCACAGTGTAGTTGCATGAGCTTCAAATAGGGACATTTTCCAAGAAACTCTTGGGTTCTCTTCAATGACATTGAATGGATTCGGTCTACTTTGGTGAAATGATTCTTCAAAAATTCTCCCTTTCAAACTATGGTGAGTCTATTGCAGAGGCTCTAACATTTAATCCCAGCCCTTGGGAAAGCGTTTAGAGCCATCTTGGAGTACATGGAAAGTTCTAGACAAGACAGGACTACATAGTATGACCCTGTTTAAAAACAAACAAATACAAATACATTGCCATTTAAAAATTACTTCTCTCTTGAAAGTCCTTGGCCCCTAACATGCTGATGTGATTAATCTAATCCTCGTGACTTTCCATGAGAAGATAAAACCTTCTCCAATATCTTCTTAGAGGTCTACCTCATGGTCAACTATTTAATTTCTTCATCAGAATTAGCCTACTCCATCCTCCATCTTAAGTATCAAAATAAGTAGGTAGATAGATAGATAGATGATAGATAGATAGATAGATAGATAGATAGATAGATAGATAGATAGATGGTAGATAAATAAATATATTCATGCCATGTACTATTTGGTATTTTATTTGTTAAAAGATAAAAATAAACTTGAAAAGAGTTTTTAAAAATAAACAATGGTTTCAATATCTAAAGTATCCAGTGAGGCTTGTCCAGTTAGGACACTTCTAACTCAACTGAACACAAAGCTGTTCAACCTTGATCTAGCCTGCTCGCTCTTCCTCCTCTAACCCAATCTGTGCAATCATTCTCTTCCTTTTCAGAAGCAAACTTCTTCTCTCATAAGTTGTGAGTGGACATCTTTCTTATGTACTTTGGTTTAAGTTTAAGCAAATTGTGATAAATGCATATCAGAAAATGGCACTCTACTACTGGGCTGTATCTTCAGCCCAAAATAGATATTTACAACATGATGGTAAAATAAGCCATATATAAAACCACAAATATTATGAATCCTATAAGAGGAACAGAGAGGCAAAGCTCAGAGAGATAGAAAACAGTATAGAGGTTAGGGATGGGTTGAGGAAGTGGTCAGGGGAAGTTATTAGTTGGTACAAGTTTTACATAGGGAATGATGAAAGGATTCTCATAATGGATGATGATGGTGGCTAGAAAAGATAGTTAATAAACCTAATGTCAGTTGAAAATGGCTGAATGTTTGCTAAGTGTGGTGGTATATACCTTTCATCCCAGCATTCTGGAGGCAGAGGCAGGTGAATCTCTGTGAGTTTGAGGACATCTTTGTCTACATAGTGAGCTACAGGATTGCCTCACAGAGAAAGAGAGAAAGGAAGGAAGGAAGGAAGGAAGGAAGGAAGGAAGGAAGGAAGGAAGGAAGGAAGGAAGGAAGAAAAGAAAAAAAGGTTAAATGGTGACATGTATTACATGTATTTACCACATAACAAGGTCATTAAGAATCCACAGAGTAATACAAAGTTAATAAACTGTAACTAATATTAAAGAATAAAAATTTAATTAAAAAAACTAAAAACAGAATCCACAGAGAAAACATGTTACATTTTACTATGAAGCAAAGAAATAGAAATTGTTTAATGAGTAGATAAATTACTTTTTAAATATGATGTTCAATACCTATAGCACACAAGTTGTATAGAAACTAAAACACTATGAAAACAAGAATTAAGAATGTCGATTTTAATTTTTTTGGTTAGAATCTTTTCATGTACCATAGGCTAGCCTCCAACATGGAATGCCCCAGCCTCATCCGCCCAGCTAGTAAGATTACATGTATGAGACACAACACCTAGCTCTAAGAATATTAATCTTTTTAACATAAAAAGTATAATTTCACTAGTGAAAGTAACTTGAATAAAGACAAAAATCTGTGAATTAATTGTTCCTCCAAGCTTTTGTTGTCCTTTGCTGTGCTCCAAAAAAGAGGCTGGGTGTGTATGCTATGTCAGCATTTCAGGAGATGGGTTTTCACTGTTGTTCAAACCCTCTAATAGGAAAAAAAGGAAAGGTCATGGGCACATAATCAGAAAGCTGGGCTGACTTCTTTTGTTGCCAAAAACTAAAATATATAACCTTTGAGGCTTATGTCTCATGATTGCACAGACTGTTGCTATAATATTTCTATTTTCTTAATATAAGTTCTAAAGCAATAATACTTAGCAGCATTAGCTAACAATTAAAAAGCTTCATAGTAATGTATGAATAACACATCGGCAAATTTTCATGGACTTGTTCAGTGTTCTATTTTTATTACAAGATTTCTAAACTTTTAATCATTTGCAGGAGTCTGGGCTTGAAAATTGAGCCTTTACTTCAGGTTCCTGACCCGTCTATTTGTTCTTTGTAAGTAAAACTAAAAATCTGAAGTGACTGAGAGCAGACACACAAGAAATAACTGTCCCATTCCAGTTTAATAGCCTTGCTTAGCAGACTCTTTTCAGCAAGGGCTTGAAGACTTGGAGCTTAATGTTGAGAAATTTGAAATCAGAGTAGAAAATTGAACTGAATTGGCTTTATGTCACTGTTAAATAAGAGTGTGTGGGGCCAGGGAGATGGCTCAACAAGTAAAGGCATTTTCTGCTAAGCCTGAGTTTGATCCTGAGAACTGGCATGTAGGAGAAAAATGACTTCTACACTTTGTCTTCTGACCTCCACATGTGTGCATGCTCACCCACAAATAACATAAATGAATATTATTTTAAGATTAAAAATAAGTTTTTAAAAAAAATTCAATACTTCCTTCTTAGCCTTTCTTTACTGACAGATTTTTACAGATTTATACACATAAATTTCATGGATAATTCCTTGAACCATTTGTTGTGATGAATACTCCAGCAGCAAGAGTTAGTGTGTTCTAGAATTCCTATGAAGATTTTTTATAAATTCAATGATTATTTAATTTCTTTAATGTTTTTGTGAAGATTTCATCTACGAGAGTCTTGAGAAATTTGGCTTACTTACATTTTCTTTTTTAAAGCAACTCACCAAACTTCTTTATGTAAGAGACAAGAAACCTTTCAAATTGTTCATGTAATCATCAGAGATTTAGAGAGTTGTAGTGAGAATTTTGGTTTCTTTAAAAAAAAAACAGTTATAATATGTGGATATGTTTTTGTTTTAATCCCACGTATGGGAATAGGGCTGCTTCAGTTTGTCCACAGCCATTAACTATTATTTTTCTCATGATGTATGAGGGGCGTGATTTTTGCCAGCTGTAGATAGCTTAATTCTGGAAACTTCTGGAGAGGGAATAAACGGGAGAGCCCTGAAAGGGCCTTGACAAGTTCTGCCCCCACCCCTGCTGCTGCCCCGGCTGCTGCCCTCACTGCTGTAGGCCCTGGCTGCTGCATTTGCTATTACTGGATTGCTGGATTGCTAGTTTGCTGCTTTGCTCATTTACTGGATTGCTGGAAGACTGGAATTTCCTCTGAGAATCCAAAGTCCCTAATCAGCAAACCTTTTTTCTTTCCTACCTAGTGTTGGGTGGTTGGAAGGGATTAGGGTGGAATAAGGGTTGAAAAGGTGGTAGATATAAAAACCCAATAAAGTAGCCCAAAATTGAATCTACAAAGGGTTGAAGAAATTAGTAAACATAGTCTTATTTTTTTTATAGAGATGCTTAAGATTGTTATGTTTTGATGCATATCAAATATTTGACACGGATTGCATAAATAATCTCAAACAAAGAAGTTACAAGAAATTCACAAATGATTTCGTTTTTTACTCATAATAAAAATTAACATTGCACCAAGCATCTTTCACATATGCTACTCTATAATATGGTGTGTTACCACATTCTCAATAGTAAACCAGTTGACATGTGTATTGGCATGAACAAAATTTTCTCTATTCACATAAGGAAGCAACAATAACTAATCAAGTACATAAGTTCTACTAGGCAGTAATAATTACTATGAAAAAAAAATCTTTTCAAAAGTAAATATGTACAACAAATGGCAGAAGTCAATATTTTATGTGAAGTTGTCAGGAAATGTTCTTGTCACTGATCAATAATATTTTTTGTCACTTGTGCATTTTTCTGCCTTTTTCTGGTTATATAAAGTTTCATAGTAATCTTTCTAAAACTTGGTATCTTAGAATGATTACAAGATCTTCTCATGATTCTACAGTTGTGCTAGGGCCCTTGAATAAGGCCCCTCTTTCTGCTAAAGCTGTGTCACTTAGGCATCTTTTTCGTAAGCTTGGAAAACTCGAGCTACTGTGAACCATAATGCTATTACTGTCTTGTAAGTCAGTATTCTTTGGTTGTACAAGTTTACATTCCCACGAGCAATGGAGGAGTATTCCCCTTTCTCCACATCCTCTCCAGCATGTATTGTCTCTTCAGGTTTTTAAATTAAACACAAGGAAATCATGAAATTTGCAGGCAAGTGGTAGGATCTAGAAAAGATTATCCTGAGTGAGGTATCCCAGAAGCAGAAAGACACATGTGGTATATACTCACTTATAAGTGGATATTAGGCATAAAATATAGGATAAACATACTAAAATCTATACACCTAAAGAAGCTAAGTAAGAAGGAGGACCCTAGGGAAGTTGCTCAACTCTCATTCATAAAGGCAAATTGGATCAACATAAAAAGTGGGAGAAAACAGGGACCAGGACAGGAGCCTACCACAGAGGGCCTCTGAAAGACTCTACCCAGCTGTGTATCAAAGCAGATGCTGAGAATCAGAGCCAAACTTTGTGCATAGTTAAGGAATCTTATGAAAGAAGGGGGAGATGGAAAGACCTGGAGGGCACAGGAGCTCCACAAGGAGAGCAACAGAACCAAAAATTCTGGGCACAGGGGTATTTTCTGTGACTGATACTCCAACCAAGAACCTTGCATGGTAGTAACCTAGACCTCTGCTCAAAGGTAGCCCATGGTAGGTCAGTCTCCAATTGGTTCCTAGTAAGGGAGACAGGGCCTGTCTCTGACGTGAACTCAGTGGCTGGCTCTTTTATCACCTCCCCCTGATGGGGGAGCAGAGAAAGATAATGTAGCCAGTCTTGATGAGATTTGATAGGCTACGGCCAGATGGAAGGAGATAAGGACCTCCCCAATCAGTGGACTGAGGTAAGGGCATAGGAGAAGAGGGAGGTGAGATTGGGCGGGGACAAGCGAAGGGCTACAGCTGGGATATAGAGTGAATAAATTGTAATAAATTAAAAAGTAAGTAAATTAAAAATAAAATAAAAAGATTGAGAAGCCCTTTAACAGAAAAATTAAAAAGCTCATAAGAAATGATAGCTTAACAAATGATACCCAGATTTTAACTCCGGAGAAATAGTGTCTGCCAAGCATCTATCCTTTAAGGTCTTGCACCTATAGCAAATATGTCGGCAACACGGGCTGTCTAACCTTTTCAGAGGCTCATATCCTCGAGTCTTTGTCTTCCAGCCTATGTTCCCTATGCTTTCCTCATTAAGGTTTATGCAGTGTTGGGAAGTATCTTGTGTGAAGTCCATTCGTTCATGTTCTTATCTCTTCTTTTGAAACAGTCCTTGCAATATTTTAGCATCCCCCAAAGACAGTATTTGCAAAAAAATCATAAATAAGATGGCCAATTAGACATGTGGGAAAATGATTGATGTACAACATAAACTGAATGTATCCCCTTCTTTCCCAAAGACCATTTTGTCTTTCAGTCTCAACAACTACACAGAGTCATAAGGTTCCATTTAGCCTGGAACATTTCAGATTCCCCTCTATTCAACCCTCTTATGCCTTCTCCCAAAATTATCAAAAGTTCTACAACACAAAGTCACATCCAACATTCCTTCATTCCTTGTGCACGCCTTGCACATTTTTTTTTTTTTGTCTGCCAGAAGGACTCTCATTATGCGTTAGTATTATATGAGGGTCTCAAGACTTTATCCCTGTGATGGTTAGAGTTAATTGAAAGCATCTAGATTCATCTTGGAAAGTTGGTCTCTGGATATATTTACCTGTGGGGAATTAGCTTGATTACTTTAAGTGAGGTGTGAAGACCCGTGCACTGTGGGAGGTTCCATCCCTAAGGATCCTGCACTGTATGAAATGAGCAAGGAAACTGAGAAGTATTATTCATCCCTCACTTTCTTCTTTCTCACAGTGGATATGATATGTCTATCTACTTCAAACTCCTACTGCACTGACTTCCTCACCATGGTGGACTCTTTCACCTTGAGCCACAATAAATATTTTCCTCTGAGTTGCTTTGTCACAGCATTTTATCACAACAGAAGGGAAACTAGGGCAGTGAATGGTACCTGTAAGTCAGACAATTTTTATGATAAAACTATTCAATTATTCTTAGGCTTTTGGACCTCTTTTGTGGCCAGAATGTGGAAGATTTTTTTTATGTTTCATGAAGAAAAGCCCAATTATTCTGGAAAGCATGCCCATATACCTGTCTCCCAGAGAATGACAGGTTATTTGAAGTTGGCCTTTAACACTGACCATCATAAGCCTTCAGATTGAAACTAAAGCTTTTCATTGTAGACGCTAGGTTCTGATGCAAATGAAAAGAAGCCAATAGCATTTGCCTTACTACAAAATCATTTATTACTTCCAGCACTTCTAAATCTTTTCTTTTGTTCTTTACTGATTAATAGCAACCCAACCATGTTTCCTTTTTTTTTCTTTCTTCAGCAGGGAGATGTTTTTACCATATGTCCCTAGTCTAATAGTTTTTACAACTTGTACTCACTTACAACTCTTCCCATCATCTCTTTTTGCACATGTGGATTACCTCATCTGCACTTGCAAAATATCCAAATATTTCCTTCTACTTTCTCAAAAACTCCATCTGCTTCTTTTTTTCCAATTAAAAGCGTTCTTCACCAAACACCAGAAAATGTTATGAAAATATCATTTTGCCTAGTTGCTATTATTTTTACATTACTATTGGGCTGGTGAGTATGTAAAGAGCTTTATATACAGAATGTGCAGGCATAATCCAGGAAGAACATTGGGTTTAGGTTGAAGTCATGGCTTTTTACTTATTGCAAGTTATTTGAACCCATCACATATTCTCTTTGAAATCTGTTTTGTAAGCCAAAATCGTTCTAATATCTTTATCAATAATAATATGAGGAATTTAACGAGAATCCGTGATTGGTTTTATAATCTAGGCTTAATAATTCAATCAATTCAATGTAAAATCTACCTCGAGTCACATAAAATTAAGTAATAAATTCTGGAAAATATTTACAATGTAAAGATTTTTGTGTATGTTATGTAACGCAAACGTAAAAGAGATAATAGATAGCACATTACCAGGCTGTAATGTATATGGTATCATATAATCATTATTTGCTATGAGTTTAATATTCTGTCTTCCGGGCCAGTGTTCCTTGGACAGAGCTTGTACCACATTACTATATAGCTAGTTGGAGTCTAAAACAACCAAACTCATAGAAGCAGGGAATTGAGTGGCAGTTTTCAGATGCTAGGGATGAATAATTTAGGAGCTATCATCAAAAGGTGCAGGGTTCAATTAGGAGAAATACATATTCAAAGTGATGGATGTATTAATGATCTCAATTCGATCATTCTACAATGCACATCTATAGCTTCACCTCTTACCCCTTAAATACACAAAATATTCTATAGTCAGCTAAGTGACAAAAGCAGATGAAGGCTGGCAGGTTTCGGCCTCAGGTAGGTGGCTGTCCTTGTCAGACTGTTGCTCTAGTTTGATCTCTACTAGGGGTTTTCAATTCATCTTCTGGAAATAACTGAGACTATGTAGTACAAGGAGATTGCATAAGAGAAAAGGAATTAAAAAGCAACATTCTCTACTTCCTATAGCCATCTGCAACCACCAGTGATGCCTACTTCAGCATACGAGTTCCTTTGAATGTGTATTAATCCATGTACGTATGTGGGTTAATATTTATGTTAGTGTGTAGGAGTGCAGAGGTCAGAGTTTGGTGTTGGATGACTTTGCAGACGGCTTTCCCCCTTGTTTTTGAGATAAGGTCTCTCACTGACTAGACTGCCTCACCCTGTGCAATCCCCTCACCAATACCACTAGAGTTCAAGTTTGCTTGTTTATACCTGGCCTTCTTAAGTGAGCACTATGGTCAAACTCAGTCCACACGCTTGCTTACCACACACTTTCCTTATGAGTCACTTGCCCAGCACCAACCCCTGAGCTGGTAACCTGATTTTAATCAACTTTTAATTAGTACAAATAATTCTCCTCATATACGTTATAAGAAATCAGAAGACACAACCGAATGAGCACTTTTTTTTTTCCTGTTACAGATTCAAGGCTTTGATTCTGATTTCTAGTTCCAGAAAGATTCTTGACTTTGACATGGGCCATTATCTCCTCACTCCGCCAGCTCGCTCTTAAGCTGGCCCAGGTTCACTCTGGGCAAATTGCCCTGATGAAGCAGGAAGCAGAGTTGATTGCTGTCAAGCAAACCTTGCCCTCTTTGTTCCTGTAATCAGGCTGGAGGCAGTGACTAGAAACTCATTCCTACTCACAGCCAGAATATTCAAAGTTGCATCTGAGGTTTTATTTATTCAAAACTAATGAGCATCCAGGCATACTCACTGGAGTTTCCTTCTATCTCAGGAATATTTGTCCAGCATTGCCCTCTAGTGCTTGTGGGTATATTTCTAATGATGCCTCCAGTTTTCTAATTAGGGTCTTTGGAGTTAAATTAACATACATAAACCTTGATATCTTACTATAAGCACACAGCAGGAGAAGAAACAGGCAAGACCCAGACAGCAAGAGAAAATTCCAGAATTTAGAGTAATCCGTACTTGGTTAGCAAAGATTACAAAAGAAAGCACATTTATTGATATTTTCTTTCATTCCCATTACCTATGGTGATGGATGAGATTTGTCTACTTTTGTCAACTGCCTATAAAACAGCACGTGGGGACACGGTGATGTGAATGACATTAAGCTACCTTCCCTGCTTTACAAGGTTTTTTTGTTTTGTTTTTGTTTGTTTGTTTTTCTTTTACCTCTGCAAACTTGTTCTTCTGTGTCCTTTTTTTTTTTTTTTTTCTAGACGCAGAGTTAAGACAAGTTGTATCTTGGGATATGCTGAAGAACTCTTAGCTAAGGGAGATTAGCTAAGGGAGAAAGCTAACTTAAAAGTTTCTAGGTGGATATTCATAATAACTGTAGAGATGCCTGAGCTGCATGAAAAACATGCCTTGAAAAAAATTGAAAAGAAAATGAAAAAAAAAAAAAAAAAGAAGAAGACAATAACCTTTGTGGCAGCTTTTGACCCTTTTCTTCCGGGACTGTAGAAGTAGTTCCCTGCATAGTATGGCCACCATAGGTTTCAGAAAAGGCTGGCCATTGTCGTCTGTTAATGCCTTCGTTCTGGCATGAAAAGGCAAAATCCAAATGGATGACCCTGAAGGTCTCCTGAGTGGCTGACTCCCCAAGCGGTGAGAAGGACAGCTGTGTCTTGCACTTTGTTTATGTCTGAAGATACAGTGGAGACCTCTGATTGAACTGACCAGAAATCCACACTTTTTATCATTCAGATCCTCAGGGCCCCAGGGACTAGCACAAAATGCTACAGAGGAAAGAGTCCTAACCAGTCAGCTCTCTGCCTTGTCATTTGTAGTAACAGAAAGAATAAATTTCTTTATTATCTGTACTTTTTACTAATTAAAATAAACAGGAACTGATAACACTGAAGAAAACAAGTCAAAGTGTATTTTAAATGATAGAACTATCTGTAATAAGTAGACTCACTTTATGTGTTTCTTCATTGCATTTTCTGCTAAAGCATATTTAATAGCTTTATTAAAATATCAATCATATACCATCAGACTCATCTATCTAAAGAAGATGAATGGGGGTTTTTAGAAAATAGCAGAAGTTGTGTTCAATTGAGCATTTACACCCCCACAGAAAGAAACTCAGTATGGATGTGTAGTCATTCTATGTTTCCCCTCCAAAACTGTAAAATCCAATGATGAATTTTCAGACTCTTATTTTCTTGGCAATTTGCATAAGTAAAACCTCAGATTTGCATGTTTTGTGCTTGGCTTCTTTCACTGAGCTCTAACTTTTCAAGGTATACCCACACTGAAGCATGCAATAATTTGTGTGGCTAGATAACATTTTATCAATTGAATATGACATATTTCATGGGTAAGCTCATTGCTTGATAGACAGCTAGGTTGTTCCTGCTTTGCCTATTCTGAATGGTGCTGCTTTGAGCAGGCACTGTAATTTTTCTTGAATAGATAACTAGAGTGGATTTGCTAAGTCATCAATTCAAGCTTCAAATTTAAAGATATGCTGAAACTGTCTTCTATATCATCCTCTGCCTTTTGTCTTCCCAGTAGAAGATCCAGAGCGATATTGTTTCTCCACATCCCCAGCCGCATTTGCTATCATCACCATTTGGTTTTGCTTTCACTCTTCCAATATGTGTGTCCTGACATCCAATTGCACTTTTAATATGCATGTCCTTAATGACTAATGGTGTTGGGCAGTCCTTTTTTGTTTTTGTTTTGGGCCATTAATGTATTGATTACAGATAAATGCTTGTCTTTGCTTTTGTTAAATGAGCTTTTGATTTTGGAATAGTTTAAGATTTAGCAAACTTTATAAAGAGTTCTTGGCTATCTCTTACCCAAGTTACCATCCAATTGACAGATTCCATGTTCATGGGACATGTCACAGAAAGTGACTCCGATAAACAATCATGAACCAAACAGTGTTTTCTAGTATCCCACTCATTTTCTCTTCTCTTCTTCTTCTTCTTCTTCCTCTCTCTTTCTCTCTCTCTGTATACATCTATATCTATATCTGTATCATCTATACATCTATATCATCTATCTATATCTATGTCTGTGTATGTATATATGTGTACAGGTGGAAACCAGAAGACAAGACTAGCTGTGCTGCTGTGTTCATTCAGAGTTCTTCATCTTGCTTTCGAGACCCTCTCAGTGACCTGAAACTTACCAAGAAGGCTAGACTGTCTGGACAAAAAGCCCAAGGAATTTTACTGTCTTGGACTCTCTACAATTGTTGTGACAAGCATGCATCATAATATCCAGATTTTAAAAAGTGGCTTCCTGGGGACCAAACTCAGGGTCTCATGCTTATAAGATCAACCCTTTATCAACAGAGCTATCTTCCCAACCCCACGCCCCCACCACCTTTTTTCTTTCTGTGTTCAGGGCAACATATTACATTGAGTCTCTGTGCCTTCTAAGTATACTTTTGTCTTTGAGAGATTATCCATCTCTTACCGTTTTTCATATGAAGATCCCTTAAGGAGTCCTGGTCAGGTACCTGTGATTCCTAGCATGAGTTCAAATGATGCTTTTCATTGTGGTTAGATTGAGGTTATGAATTCGTAGAGAGATCTTAACCAGAAGTAAAGTTTTACCAACTACTGAATAGGTTGTTTTGTTATCACTGAATTGTATGCTTTATACCACTAGAAGCAAGTCATTTTCAAATAAATGCAAAAGATTTAAGATGATTGAGATATATAAGTATTTTTATTTGTCATAAGACCAAAAAGTATTATTATTGATCTTTAAAAAGTTGAGTACGATTGTTTATTCTTTACTCATTTTAGAATGTAACTATCACCTTAGAAGCAGTGTTGAACAAGCCTTTTGGAAGTCATCCACATCACCTCCTGCTATGTTTAGTCTGGTTGATTTTTCCACTAGCACTAGAATTGTTTTGTGTGTGTGTGTGTGTGTGTGTGTGTGTGTGTGTGTGTGTGTGTG
>NW_026596101.1:12136216-12158716 GCF_907164565.1 Psammomys obesus
TGTGTGTGTGTGTGTGTGTGTGTGTGTGTGTGTGTGTGTGTGTGTGCCTTTAGTTGAGTACCAGAAAAACTGAATTGCCTTTGGGGGTCATTCATTCATTCAGTCAGTCAGTCTGTCTACCTAGCATCTACCTATATCTTCCAAAGTGATGGTACCACACAGTTTTTATACAAAAATACACATGAATTGGGACTTTTAGAAAGAGAGGAGCCTCACAGCTTCCATCTTCTAAGTGCTCCAAACATTGGCGTTTTTGTTTCATTACACCTGAGTTGAGTGAATGTACTTTGTGGTTGTCAGTGTTCTACTCTCCATATAAGGTGAGGCTTTGTGAGATATCTCTGTACTCACACTGCACACAAATTAACAAAGGGTTTTGACATTTGTTAACATGTTTTCCCCTAATTCAAGTGAGTTGACTCTCAATAGGTGAGCATGTGATTAATATTTGGACGTAGGGTTTTCTTTATCTTCTTTGTAGAGGTACTCATGCTAAGATGAGACCGCCAGGGTGACTGGTATCCTTTTATAAAGAAAACATTAGACACAAAGATGCATACAAGAAAGCCTGTCTAGAATCCAATGATAGATGCTTGGATAGACCCTTCCTTGGTGAATTCAACTTTGGATAGATCTTGACCTCACAGACATAAATCTCTGTGGTTCAAGCTTCCCAATGGCACTTTGATTCAACAATGCTAGCACATTAATTAAGTCACTAGACAGTAACTTCAGTGACGCTCTTGATATCCTCATATACATGAATGAAACAGGGACATGGAGCAGGACCCTGAATAGAATAGAATCTCTGCAGTCACTAACTCAACTGATATTTGGTCATAGCCAATATCCAGTGATACAAGGAATAGTTGTTTTTTGACAGACAGTGTAGCTCAAAAAAAAAAATCTTTCTGCTCTCAGTGAAAAGGTCTTTCATTCCTCTCTATTCAGAATACTCTTGTTCTGTCCTTTGACCCTTCCAGGCTGTCTTCATGCTATGTTTTATATCTAGATAGTCATTAATTCTTCTCTGTCAAAGTAAGTGATTCTGATCTATCCCTTGGTAAAGTTCATGCAGAAGTGAGTGTAATGGAAAGGAAAGGGAAGTAGGAAAGAAAGAAGGCTCTTCTGTTAAAATTTTAGAATTGAATAGTCTTGTGTAATGGGGAGGTTCATATTAATATAAATACTATTTTATAATATTGTAATATGACTTTTGTAGCACACAAACCCATGAAAATATACAAGGAATTCACATACACACACAAATAAACACACACTCACACAGCACACAGAGAGGAGTGTGGGGGAGGGAGGAGACTTACATAAGGATTTATTTTCTTTTAGATATTTAAGTCATTTATTTTTATTCTAAGTAATTACCACAAGCTAATAGAAATGTAGAAATGAGGCCCATTTAGTGTATTATGACACTTAATGTCAAAAACGCTTTCAGCATGTCCAATTCTTCCTACAGAGTCTCCAGGACTGTACTGAGGCACAAAATTAACTTGTGGTAAGAAAATCATGTAAAAAGATCCGTTTTTAGAGTATTGATGTAGTTCAGTTTACAAAGTATGTAAAGAATCTATCTGAAAGCCCAGGTGTAGTGAGACACACCTGTAAATCTCAGTGCAGGTTAGATGGAGACTGTTGAATCCTGTGATAAAGCCCAGACAACCTATCAAATGTGGTAAATTCTAAGTAAAACTGAGAGACTCTGACTTAAATCCCAAGAGGGTTCTCATGGGGGAAGACAGATGTCAGCTTCTGTACTTCCTAGGCAAGTTCATACATGAACACACATGCATAAACACAAATGTATAATCATTGGGTATATACCTAGCAGTGGTATAGCTGGGTCTTGAGAAAGCACTATACCTAATTGTCTTAGAAAGCACCAGATAGATTTCCAGAGTGGTTGTACCAGTTTACATTCCCACCAGCAGTGGAGGAGGGTTCCCCTTTCTCCACAACCTCTCCAGCATGTGTTGTCCCTTGAGTTTTTCATCTCGGCCATTCTGATGGGTGTAAGGTGATATCTCAGGGTCGTTTTGATTTGCATTTCCCTGATGGCTAATGAGGATGAGCATTTCTTTAAGTGTTTCTCTGCCATTCGATATTCCTCTGTCAAGAATTCTCTGTTTAGCTCTGTTCCCCATTTTTTAATTGGATTACTTGGTGTGTTGCTTTTCAGCTTCTTTAGTTCTTTGTATATATTCGATATTAGTCCTCTGTCAGATAAAGGGTTAGTGAAGATTCTTTCCCAATCTGTAGGCAGACGTTTTGTTTTGATGACAGTGTCCTTTGCTTTACAGAAGCTTTTCAGTTTATGCCCAAAGTTTGCTCAAGTACACAAAAGGGATATTTGCTCAACCATGTTTATAGCAGCATTATTTGTAATAGCCAGAACTTGGAAACAACCCAGATGTCTATCAACAGAGGAATGGGTACAGAAATTGTGGTATTTTTACACAATGGAATACTACTCAGCAATCAAAAAGGAGGAAATCATGAAATTTGCAGGCAAATGGTGGGATCTAGAAAAGATCATCCTGAGTGAAATATCCCAGAAGGAGAAAGACAAACACGGTATATACTCACTTATATAGACCTATAAGATATGATAAACATAATGAAATCTGTACATCTAAAAAAGATAATCAAGAGAGCGGACATGGGGTAAGATGATCAATCCTCGTTTAGAAAGACAGATGGGATGTGCATTGAACATATGACAGGAGTCTACTGAGTGCATTTGAAAGACTCTAACTAGCAGTGTTTTCAAAGCAAAGACTCATGACCAAACTTTTGGCAGAATACAGGGAATCATAAGAAAGAAGGGGAGTTAGTCTGATGGGGAAAGGATAGGAGCTCCACAAGGACCAAATATATCTGGGCACAGGGTCTTTTCTGAGACTGACATTCAACCAAGGACCATGTATGGATATAACCTAGAGTCTCTGCTCAGATGTAGCCTGTGGTAGCTCAGTAACCAATTGGTTTCCCATAGTGAGGGGAACAAGGACTCTTTCTAACAGGAACTCAATGACTGGCTCTTTGGCCTCCCCACCCCCCAAGGGAGGAGCAGTCCTGTTAGGCCACAGAGGAGAGCTTTGCAGCCAGTCCTGAAGATACCTGATAAAACAGGATCAGGTGAATGGGGAGGAGGTCCCCCCTATCAGTGGACTTGGAAAGGGGCACGGTGGAGATGAGGGAGGGAGAGACTGGGAGGGAATGAGGGATTGAGACACGGCTGGGATACAGAGTTAATAAAATGTAACTGATAAGAAAAAAATAAAATTAAAAAAAAAAACCTACTAAATTCCCAAGACATATTTGTTGTTTCCTGAAATGACTGTTTGGAGCTTGAGTAAATTTGTGTTATTTTAGCATTTAAGTTGGAAAAATTAAAGGATAATAATTGCTTAAAAAAAAACAAATGTATAATCATGTAAGGAGATCTTGATGGATATATTCAAAAATCAAAAAAAGAAAAAGAAAAAATTTCCAAAAATAAGAATGAGGTGGATGGCCATACACTCAGGCAGAGCAGGCTCAGAGAGCCTCTAAATAGTGAGTTCACTAGAATATTTTAAATATGTGGTTTAAAATGAAATCCTTGATGGTTAAGAAATGGGTCTACATCTTCTGATGTCCAGCCTCTTTGCCTTTCAGGATGGGGATTGAGCATTTTAGTCAGGGTCCTCTCTCTTGCTTAGTTTCTTTAGATGTACAGTTTTTAGTGGGTGTACTATGTTATGTTTATATGAGTGAGTATATACCGTGTGTGTCTTTCTGCTTCCGGGACAGCTCACTTAGGATGATCTTTTCCAGGTTCCACCATTTACCTACAAATTTCATGATTTCCTTATTTTTTTTATTCATTAGTGCATTTTAATAAAATAAATTCATAGTAGAAACAATGTGGAATTAGGTTTTCTTTTTTTTATCTTTCTCATTAGTTACACTTTGTTAATTCTGTATCCCAGCTTTATCCCTCATTCCCTCCCCAATCCCACCCTCCCTCCCTCATCTCCTCCCTGCCCCTTTCCAAGTTCACTGATAGGGGAGGACCTCCTCCCATTTCATATGACTCCGTTTTGTCAGGTATTTTCAGGGCAAAGTCCTCCTCTGTGGCCTAACAGGACTGCTCCTCCCTTGGGAGGTGGGGAGGTCAAAGAGCCAGTCATTGAGTTCCTGTTAGAAATAGTCCTTGTTCCCCTTACTAGGGAAAACCAATTGATTACTGAGCTATCACGGGTCACATCCGAGCAGAGGTTCTAGGTTTTATCCTCTCATGGTCTTTGGTTGGGTGTCCATCTCAGAAAAGACCCTGTGCCCAGATATGTTTGGTCCTTGTGGAGCTCCTATCCTTTCCACATCAAACTCCCCTTCTTTCATATGATTCCCTGCACTCTACCTAGGGATGGTTATGATTATTAGTATCTACTTTGGAACACTGCTAGGTAGAGTCTTTCAGATGCTTTCTGCGGTAGACTCCTGTCATACATTCAATGCATATCCCATTTGTCTTTCTAAGTGAGGATTGATCATCATAAAAATGGTCTTTGATCCATTGTGTAGATGTACCACAGTTTCTGGATCCATTCTTCAGCTGAGGGACATCTGGGCTGTTTCCAGCTTCTGGCTATTACAAATAAAGCTGCTACAAACATGGTTGAGCAAATGTCCTTATTGTGTACTTGAGCCTCTTTTGGATATATGCCTAGGAGTGGTATGGCTGGATCTTGAGGAAGCGCTATTCCTAGTTGTCTGAGAAAGCGCCAGATTGCTTTCCAGAGTGGTTGGAATTCCCAACATTCCCACCAGCAGTGGAGGAGGGTTCCCCTTTCTCCACAACCTCTCCAGCATGTGTTGTCACTTGAGTTTTTGATCTTGGCCATTCTGATGGGTGTAAGGTGATATCTCAGGGTCGTTTTGATTTGCATTTCCCTGATGGCTAATGAGGATGAGCATTTCTTTAAGTGTTTCTCTGCCATTCGATATTCCTCTACAGAGAATTCTCTGTTTAGCTCTGTTCCCCATTTTTTAATTGGATTACTTGGTTTGCTGCTTTTCAGCTTCTTTAGTTCTTTGTATATACTCGATATTAGTCCTCTGTCAGATAAAGGGTTAGTGAAGATTCTTTCCCAATCTGTAGGCAGGCGTTTTGTTTTGATGACAGTGTCCTTTGCTTTACAGAAGCTGTTCAGTTTCATGAGGTCCCATTTATTGATTGTTGCTCTTAGAGCCTCTGCTATTGGTGTTCTGTTCAGGAAGTTGTCTCCTGTGCCAATGAGTTCAAGGGTATTCCCCACTTTTTTTTCTAACCGATTTAATGTGTCTGGTTTTATGTTGAGGTCTTTGATCCACTTGGACTTTAGTTTTGTGCAGAGTGATAAGTATGGATCTATTCTTATTTTTCTACATGTAGACATCCAGTTGGACCAGCACCATTTTTTGTCTTTTCTCCATTGTATGGTTTTGGCACCTTTGTCAAAGATCAGGTGTCCATAAGTGTGTGGGTTTATCTCTGGGTCCTCTGTTCGGAAAACAGGAAACAACCTAGGAACCTGCCACAGAGGGCCTCTGAAAGGCTCTGCCCTGCAGACAATCAAAGCAGACGCTGAGACTTATGGCCAACTGTTGGGCAACATGCAGGGAATCTTATGTAAGAAGTGGGAAATAGTAAGATCTGGAGAGGACAGGAACTCCACAAGGAGAGCAACAGAACCAGAAAACTTGAACACAGGGAACTTCACAGAGACTCATACTCCAACCAAGGACTATTCATGGAGATAACCTAGAACCCCTGCACAGATGTAGCACATGATAGTTCAGTGTCCAAGTGGGTTACATAGTAAAGGGAAGAGGGACTGCCTCTGACATAATCTGATTGGTCTGCTTTTTGATCTCCTCCCCCTGAGGGGGAAGCAGCCTTACCAGGCCACAGAAGATGACAGTGCAGCCACTCCTGAGGTGATCTGATAGACTAAGATCAGAAGGAAGGAGAAGAGGACCTCCCCTATCAGTGGACTTGAGGAGGGGCATGTATGAGGAAGGGGGAGTGAGGGTGGGATTGGTAGGGGAGGAGAGAGAGTCTTATGGGGGAATACAAAATGAATAAAGTGTAATTAATAGTAAAAAAAATAAAATAAAAATGGGTCTATTCTACATAGCCAGAATCCTATCAATCAGAAATATTTCATTTTGAACATTCAGTTGGTTATATATTGAGCTGGCATTGATAAACAGGAACAGTCTAAGCCTTTCCAATGTAATGGAACAAAGGTAGTTTTTACAGAGTTATTCTGTGACAGTCTGTATAGAGAAATGAAAGAACAAACCAATTTGGAAAGCTTGCAAACAACAGAGCATGATAAAATATTGATGGATGGCAAATGCCATGGTAAAAAGCATAGAACTGAAATCTGAGACTTTGAGGTTAATAATCTAGCCTAAATTAAAAAAAAATATAAATACTGAAATATATTTCACAGGCTGCAACATTTTTCCATTGAAAATGAACCCTTCAGTGGTATTCTGTATGCACCAGCATGCAACTCTAACTGAAGCTGATTTGAGAACCTTTTCGTCACCCTTTCTAAAGAAATCTCATATCCTTAGCACCTATTCCCATTTATTTTTTTCAAATTCCCTTCCCTCATCCATCCATGGAAGCTATTAACTTATAATGCTAACTTTACATTTTGCCTCTGTAAAGTTTTTGTAAAAACAAACTCGTATACTACATAATCTCTTTAAACTAGTTTCTCTAAAATGTTCTATGCATCAGCATTTCACGCTTTTTATTGTTCTGTGACTATTTTGTTGCATGGATACACAATATCTTGTTTACACACTCACATGTAAGGGATAGTTGGCTACTTCTCTGTGGTCTAGTGTGTGAGTATAGAGATGTAATTATAGCAATAAAGAATCAGGTGTCAAAACCTGATGCTTCTGACTCTCAAGAGGTGTTCTTGGGAGTCTTTATTGAGTTCCCTGTATCTGAGTTTTCTTCTCCGTTAAATGGAAGTAACTGCAGTCTTATCTCATGAAGTGCTTTAGAATTTCACTGGTAACATATGACAAGCCTATCACCAAGACTTTGGTCCTCTGAAGCTTTAGAAAACAATAGTGACTATCTTTGTGCTTCACTTAGCATAGGGATTACTTCTCATTTTCTTGTCTTTTCTTGCTAAATTGACCATCATTGTGTGAACACTCTAAGATCAAGTGAACTAGATTGTCCAGGGCAGTTGGGTTAATATCTGACATGAACTGGTGCAGAGAAAGTAGAATTTTAGAAAGGAATGACTCACTGTAAGCTTGAAACCAAGAAGCAAATCCATACTGGTGAAATGCTACTGAGTTTCAGATAATGAGAAGACAAGTTGGCACGAAGATGTTCTTTTGTTGAAGTTGAGAGATGAAAACACTTGCCAAAATGATGAATTTATATAAATTTCTTTCTCAAACTCCAGTGATGAGCTGATAGAGAGCACATAACAGGGTGAATGGGACTGGGCTGGCCAGTCACTAGTGGTAACAAAGAAAACTCATTCGGGCATGCAAAGCTCCAGGTACCAAAGCACCCAAAATCGGTGGTGTAGTTTCCATCTGTTTAATTTTAAGGGTGTGTTTAATTTTAAGGCAAGCAAGTTTTCTGGTTTTTTCCCATTTTCTTTCTTCCTAGGACAAAAAAAAAAAAAAAAAAAAAAAAAAAAAAAAAAAAAAAAAAAAAAAAGGAACAGAACCATGGAAAGAATCTGAGTTCTGGCTCTAGCTTACATGTTGTTTTCATTAAATATATGCTGTGTCATTTCTAAATTTTAAGCATTTCTCTGATTTGTAAAAATACAGATATAGTAGATCATGTATCAGTTACTGTTTCTCATAGCTGTGACAAAATACATAGTAAAGGCCGCCTTATCAAGTAAGGCTGCATTTGTCTCACAGTTTGAAGGTGCATTAAACTATGGTGAGGAAAGCACGGTGGAAAGAATGTGAGGCAGCTCACAACATGTACTCTGCAGTCAGGAAATAGAAAGCCAGTGGATACAAGTACTCGTCTCTCTCTCTCTCTCTCTCTCTCTCTCTCTCTCTCTCTCTCTCTCTCTTTCACTCTCCACATTCTGGGTTTCTAGTCCATAGAATGGTGACACCTATGGGGTGGATCTTCCTACCTCACTCGATTCAATCTAGAAACTCTCTCCTACTGATATGTGCAAAGGTTTATCTCTTGTGTTTTTGACGACCCTGTCAAGTTGACATCATTACTAATCTCCATAGTTCCTTTTACCTCTAGGAAATGGAGATATTTATCCATTCTTCTATCTTCATTCAGTACTCAAAATTCTTAGAAGTGGGGGAACAACCTGAAGTCCTACCTGTGGAAAGTGATGTGGCTTCTCTCAGGTCAGAAGGGCTGTGAAGAAGTAAAGATATCACATGGAAGTTCATAGACAGGTTTTCTAACACAAATATCTATGTTTTTCTCTGTAAACTAGTTCATTAGTGCTTCTTGTCTTGCTTAGTGTTAGGGCAGTAGGCCTAATGTCAGTGTCTGATATTATTCAACAATATCAGTCTTTTGCAATCGAAATCCCCGAATTCTGTATTCCAAATTAAGCGTTTTCCCTTCCCCGGGGAGCTGTCTTCTCTTCTTTAGTGTTGTCAAGGAATTGAAGAGGAATTTTAGTGCAAGAATTAAAAAGATAAATTGGCTTATTTTTCACTACTAGAACGAATTATGTATTTATATATGCTCAAGCTTTAAGTCACACAAAATTTTGAGATGATCACATATTGGGCTTTTGAAAAATTAGTTTAGTCACCAAGGAACATGAAAAACTGCAAATTCCACAATACTTCAACCCTACATACACACATAGATAGATAGATAGATAGATAGATAGATAGATAGATAGATAGATAGATAGTGCAATCTAAAAGCACTACAAGGAACTGAGAATAGTTGGGAGGAGGAGAGATAGCCTTCTCCAGGGAAAAGCACACCAATTAGTCATCCAGTACCAAATGGTCAGCCCTGAAACATGGCTATATATAACATTATATGTGCTCAACAGGTTTTATTTGAGAATATGTACATATATAAAAAATATATATAAGCATGTAATGACACTGATATAAAAAGAGGTCATGAATTTGAAAGAGAGTAGTTAAGGGTATATGGGAGGGTTTGAAGGAAAGAAAGGGAAGGGAGAAAAGTAATTAAATACATTTTCAAAACTAAATAAAAATTAGTTTTATAATTCTTTTAATTATACTTTATCTGTGATTATTTTCATCTTTTTATTCTTAATTAGTATAATTAGACATTGCTTTGACTATTTTGCTGGTGTATGAAAAGAACAACCTTGGGCACTTTTTGTAATTGTGTTTATTTATAGTGTAGCCTGTCATACTCTGATAGATATATGCAAAAAATGGTTCAAATTGAGTAAACATATGTCTGTTTCACATGTTTACCATTTGTGTGTGTGTGTGATAAAGAGCCATTCTCATAGCTGTAATATATAGTAAACTACCTTCAATCAAAATTCAGATCTTTTGTTCATCTCATTTTCACATACTGCCTCTTGATTTTTTCTTTCTCATCCATTACATCCTGACCACAGTTTTCACTTTCTCCACCCCTCCCATTACCTCCGCTAACTCCCCTCTTTCCCAGATCCATTCCTCTTCCATTTCCCTTAAAAAAGAATTAGAAAAAAGAGCAGACTTTCCAACGATATTCACTGAACATGATCCTAATGTAACTAGTTACAGTTAAGACTAGGTACAGAGGGAGGATCCAAGATTTTGGTGCAGATGGCACACTGTGTCTGATCGGCAGGGCAGCAGTGATTGCACAGTGACCAACAGACTGAACTGTGAGCCCCCAGACACCAATGATTGCGTTCTCAAGGAGAAAGGAAACCTCACAGGTTTCCTCACAGGTCGACCAGCTAACCCCCGGAAAAGTTCCTGGCTTTCTGCAGGCGCCCCATCTCCAATGCATTGCCACACACCTGTCCGCTGTGCTTTTCTTCCCATTATGAACTGTGGACCCCCAAACATGAGAGACTGTCTCCCGGTCAAGAGAAAACCTCACAGTGAGGGAAACAATCGAGTCCAACCTCAAGTCACTCAGTTACACCCTGAAAAAAGTTCCCAGGTTCCTGCAAACTTGGGGTCTCTAGGCTCTAGTCACAGGGTATGTGCTGTGCTCACTGCCACAGATTACCTTCAGGGTACTGGGGTACAGAGCTCCACCCTCAGATTTATGGATGGCAAGAGTTGTGGGATCAGCCCCAGAAACTACTTCTAAGCTCATTCTGTTTCCCTAGTGAGACTGACCAAACTCCCTGGTTTTTCAAGAGGGCTGAACCCAGCAAACACAGCATCTGAGCAGCTGCAGCTCATTAAATTCAGAGCCAGAAAGCCAGTGGCAGGGCAGCTGTCTCTGGGACTTTCCCTTGGTAGAGGAGCCCCTGAGCTCCCAAGGAGCCCGGTTGGCCCACAAGATCAAACACCTGAGGAGACCTGGTGCTTCCTCAGAAAACTGGGAATAGTGCTACCTCAAGATCCTACCACTCCTGGACATATACCCAAAAGATGTTCCACCATACAACAAGGACATTTGCTCAACCATGTTCAAAGCAACTTTATACACAATAGCCAGAATCTGGAAACAACCTAGATGTCCCTCAATCGAAGAATGGATACAGAAATTGTGGCACATTTACACTCTGCTATTAAAAACAAGGAAATCATTAAACTTGTAGGCAAATGGATGAAACTAGAAAAGATCATCCCGAGTGAGGTATCCCAGAAGCAGAAAGACACACATGGTATATACTCACTTATATGTGAATATTAGACATATAATATAGGATAAACATACTAAAATCTGTACACCTAAAGGAGCTAAGTAAGATGGCAGACCATAGGGAGTATGATTAATTCTCATTGAATGTATACAGGATAGACACTGCAAGTGTCAGAAGAGAAGGAACTGGATGGGAGCCTACCATAGACATCCTCTGAAAGACTTTACACAGCAAGGGATTGAAGTAGATGCTGAGACTCACATCAACACTTTGGGCAGAGCACAGGGAGTCTCATAGAAGAAGAGGATAGAAGGACCTGGAGGGGACAGGGGCTCCATAAGGAAACCAACAAAGCCAACAAATCTGGTCTGAGGAGGGGTCTGCAGAGACTGATGCATCAACCAAGGACCATGCATGGAGAAGACCTGTACTATCTTCTCAGACAGAGCCCATAGGCATCTCAGTCTCCCTGTGGGTTCCCTAGTAAGGAGAACAGGGGCTGTATCTGATATGAACTGGGTTGTCTGCTCTTTGATCACTTGCCTCCTGTGGGGGGACCTTCCCATTCAACACAGGAAGAGACTACATGCTGTCTGAGGAAACTTGATAGATTAGGGTAGATAGTAGGGGAGGAGGAGGACTACCCCTTTCAGTGGACTAGGAGAGGGCGATAAGGGGGAAGAGGGAGGGAGAGTGGGACAGGGAAGAGATGAGGGAGAGGCTAAAATTGGTAAAAAAATGAATAAATTGTAAAACATAAAATAGAATATTAAAAAAAAAGAAAATAAAGTTTTAAAAATCCACAGAACTGAAGAATATTGTTAGGGATTTTGTTTTTTTTTTTTATTTTTGGTAGTGTTTAAAGTAAAATGTCAAATTATATGAAGTTTCTGTTGTTAGTTTGCAAGAACTCCCAGAATGATGCCTCCGTTTCTCTAGTCTTGCCTCTATCCTTTGTTATGTGCTGAAATTACTGGAAGAATGAAACACTCTACTGGACTACTAGGTTGGACCCCTCTGGCACTCTCTGGTTTCATTATTTGTCGTGCTTTTCTGTGAACAGTACCTCTACTGAACCGAAAGTTTTCACTCTGGGTCCCCTGCAGTTTGACACTTTTACTTCTTCATTGAGAAATCAAGAAAACCTCATAAGAGGAAGAGAGTCTTCAAGTGTCTGGACATGATTTGTGACATAGGGAAGAGAGAAATAAAACCTATTGAAAAAAGACAGTAAAGAATAAATGAAGTTAGATTCTGGTATTTGTATCTGAAAACTACATTGGTTGAAAAATGGCATTTGTAACTTAATGACATAGAAAAACATGTTATTAAAAAAATAAGTTGCTCTGTTCAGGAAGTTTTCTCCTGTACTAATGAGTTCTAGGGTATTCCCCACTTTTTTTTCCAGCCCATTTAATGTGTCTGGTTTTATGTTGAGGTCTTTGATCCACTTGGACTTCAGTTTTGTGCAAGGTGATAAGTATGGATCTATTTTCATTTTTCTACATGTAGACATCCAGTTGGACCAGCACCATTTGTTGAAGATGCTATCTTTTGTCCATTGTATGGTTTTGGCATCTTTGTCAAAAATCAGGTGTCTGTAAGTGTGTGGGTTTATTTCTGGGTCCTCTGTTCGGTTCCATTGATCCACCATTCTGTTTCTATGCCAGTACCATGCAGTTTTTATAACTGTTGCTCTATAGTATAGCTTGAAATCAGGGATGGAGATAACTCCAGAAGATCTTTTATTGTAGAGGATTGTTTTAGCAATTCTCGGTTGCTTGTTATTCCATATGAAGTTGAGAATTTTTCTTTCCAGGTCTGTAAAGAATTGTGTTGGCAATTTGATGGGAATTGCATTAAATCTGTAGATTGTTTTTGGTAAGATGGCCATTTTTACTATGTTAATCCTGCCAAGCCATGAGCATGGGAGATCTTTCCATCTTCTCATATCTTATTCTAATTCTTTCTTCAGAGACTTGAAATTCTTTTCATACAAGTCTTTGACTTGCTTGGTTAGGGTTACACCAAGGTACTTTATGTCATTTGTGGCTATTGTGAAGGGTGTTGTTTCTCTAATTTCTTTCTCAGCCCAGAACACCAACAGCACAGGCTCTAAGAGCAACAATCAATAAATGGGACCTCATGAAATTGAAAAGCTTCTGTAAAGCAAAGGACACTGTCATCAAAACAAAGTGACTGCCTACAGATTGGGAAAGAATCATCACCAACCCTTTATCTGACAGAGGACTCATATCCAGTATATATATAAAGAACTAAACAAGCTGAAATCAGCAAACCAAGTAATCCACTTAAAAAATGGGGAACAGAGCTAAACAGAGAACTCTCTGTAGAGGAATATCAAATGGCAGAGAAGCACTTAAAGAAATGCTCAACCTCATTAGCCATTAGAGAAATGCAAATCAAAACAACCCTGAGATTTCACCTTACACCCATCAGAATGGCCAAGATCAAAAACTCAAGTGACAACACATGCTGGAGAGGTTGTGGAGAAAGGGGAACCCTACCTCCTCCACTACTGGTGGGAATGTAAACTTGTACAACCACTTTGGAAAGCAATCTGGAATCTGGCGCTTCCTCAGACAACTAGAAATAGCGCTTTCTCAAGATCCAGCCATACCACTCCTAGGCATATACCCAAAACAGGCTCAAGTACACAAAAAGGACATTTGCTTAACCATGTTTGTAGCAGCTTTATTTGTAATAGCCAGAAGCTGGAAACAGCCCAGATGCCCCTCAACTGAAGAATGGATGCAGAAACTGTGGTACATCTATACAATGGAGTATTACTCAGCAATGAAAAATAAGGAAATCATCAAATTTGCAGGTAAATGGTGGGACCTGAAAAGGATCATCCTGAGTGAGTTGTCCCAGAAGCAAAAAGACACACACAGTATATACTCACTCATATAAACATACAACATAGAATAAACCCACTAAAATCTGTACATCTAAACAAACTAAGCAAAAGAGAGGACCCTAACTAAAATGTACAGTCCCTGTCCTGAAAGGCAATGAGGATGGACATCAGAAGGAAAAGAAAACAGGAAACAACCTAGGAACCTGCCACAGAGGGCCTCTGAAAGCCTCTTCCATGCAGACTGTCAAAGCACATGCTGAGCCTGATGGCTAACTGACGGGCAGAATGAATGGAATTTTATGTAAGAAGTGGGAAATAGTAAAAGCTGGAGAGGACAGGAACTCCACAAGGAAAGCAACAGAACAAGAAAATTTGAACACAGGGAACTTCCCAGAGACTCATACTCCAACCAAGGATTATCCGTGGAAATAACCTAGAACCCTGACAATGCAGCCACTTCTGATGAGAACTGATAGACTAAGATCAGAAAGAAGGAGAGGAGGACCTCCCCTATCAGTGGACTTGGGGAGGGGCATGCATGCAGAAAGGGGGGGACCGGGAGGGGAGGAGGGAGGGGCTTATGGGTGATACAAAATGAATAAAGTGTAATTAATAAAAGTTAAATAAAAAATTTTTAAAAAAATGAAAAAAATAAGTTGCTAAAAAAATAAGTTGCTTACCATATGTATTTAGAGTTTTTGTTATTTCTGTTGTTGAGGTCCAGTTTTAGGCATGATAGTCTGATAGGATACAAGGGATTATTTATATCTTCTTCTATCTGTTGAGGCTTGCTTTGTGCCGACTGTATGTGCAATATTTGAGAAGGTTCTGTGAGATGCTGAAAGGAAGGGGAAGCAGACTTACCAGGCCAAGGAGGAAGACAATGCAGCCAGTCCTGAGGAGACCTGATAGGCTAGGGTCAGATTTCAGGAGAGGAGTACTTCCCTTATCAGTGGACTAGGGAAGAGGCATGGGAAGACAAGAGGGAGGGAGAGCAGGAGTAGGAAGGGAGAAAGCGACAGTTGGGGTACAAAATGAATAAATTGTAATAAATAAAAATTTATTGATTATTGTAGAGTATTGTTTTAGCAATTCTGGGTTTCTTGTTATTCCATATGAAGCTGAGAATTTTTCTTTCAAGGTCTGTAAAAAATTGTGTTGGTAATTTGATGGGAATTGCATTGAATCTGTAGATTGCTTTTAGTAGGATGGCCATATTTACTATGTTAATCCTGCCAAGCCATGAGCATGGGAGGTCTTTCCATATTCTGATATCTTCTTCTATTTCTTTCTTCAAAATTGCTAAAACAAGCCTCTACAATAAAAGATCTTCTGGAGGTATCTCCATCCCTGATCTCAAGCTGTACTATAGAGCAACAGTTATAAAAACTGTGTGGTACTGGCATAGAAACCAACTGATAGATCAATGGAATCAAGTAGAAGACCCAGAAATAAACCCACACACTTATGGACACCTGATTTTTTACTAAGATGCAAAAACCATACAATGGAAAAAAAGACAGCATCTTCAACAAATGATGCTGGACTAACTGGATGTCTACATGTAGAAAAATGAAAATAGATCCATACTTATCACCCTGCACAAAACTAAAATCCAAGTGGATCAAAGACCTCAATATAAAACCAGACACATTAAACATTTTAGAAGAAAAAGTGGGGAAGAGCCTTGAACTCATTGGCACAGGAAACAACTTCCTAAACAGAACACCAACAGCACAGGCTCTAAGATCAACAATTAATAAATGGGACCTCATGAAACTAAAATGCTTCTATAAAGCAAAGGGCACTGTCGACAGAACAAAACGACTACCTACAGATTGGGAAAGGATCTTCACCAACCCTATATCTGACAGAGGGCTGATATCCAGAATATATAAAGAACTAAAGAAGTTAAACAGCAACAAATCAAGTAATCCAATTAAAAAATGGGGTACAGGGACTATCTCTGACATGAACTGATTGGCCTACTCTTTGATTACCTCCCCCTGAGGGGGGAGCAGCCTTACCAGGCCACAGAGGAACACAATGCAGCCACTCCTGATGAGACCTAACAGAGTAGGATCAGAAGGAAGAAAATGAAGACCTCCCCTACCAGTGGACTTGAGGAGGGGCATTCGTGGAGAAGTAGGAGGAAGGAAGGGATTGGGAGGGGAGGAGAGAGGAAACTACAGGGGGGATACAAAGTAAATAAAGTGTAAATAATAAAAAAATGGGGTACATTGCTAAACAGAGAATTCTCAATAGAGGAACGTCGAATGGCAGAGAAACACTTAAAGAACTGCTCAATATCCTTAGTCATCAGGGAAATGCAAATCAAAATGACCCTGAGATTTCACCTTACACCCATCAGAATGGCTAAGATCAAAAACTCAAGTGACAACACATGTTGGAGAAGATGTGGAGAAAGAGGAACCCTACTCTATTGCTGGTGGGAATGTAAACAATCAATCTGGCACTTTCTTAGACAAATAGGAATAGTGATACCTCAAGATCCAGCCGTACCACTCCTAGGCATATATCCAAAAGATGCTCAATTATACAAGAAGGACATTTGTTCAACCATGTTTGTAGCAGCTTTATTTGTAATAGCCAGAAGCTAGAAACAACCCAGATACTCCTCAGTTGAGATATGGATACAGAAATTCTGGTACATTTACACAATAGAATACTACTCAGCAATTAAAAACAAAGAAATCATGAAATTTGCAGGCAAATGGTGGGATCTAGAAAAGATTATCCTGAGTGAGGTATCCCAGAAGCAGAAAGACACATACGGTATATACGCACATATAAGTGGATATCAGACATATATTATAGAATAATCATGCTAAAATCTGTACACCTAAAGAAGCTAAGCAAGAAGGAAGACCCTGGGTAAGATGCTCAGTCTTCATTCAGAAAAGCAAATGAAAAGACAGACATTGAAAGATGGAAAAAACAGGGAACAAGACAGAAGCTTACCACATAGGGCCTCTGAAAGACTGTATCCAGCAGGGTATCAAAACATGCTGAGACTCATAGCCAACTTTGGGCAGAGTGCAGGGATCTTATGATAGAAGCAGGAGATAGAAAGATCTGGAGGGAACAGGAGCTCCACAAAGGGAGCAACAGAACCAAAATATCTGGACACAGGGGTCTTTTCTGAGACAGATACTCCAAACAAGGACCATGCATGAAGATAGACCCTGCACAGAAGTAGCCCAAGGCAGCTCAGTATCCAAGAGGGTTCCGCAATAATAGGACCAGGGAACATCTCTGACATGAACTCCCGGGCTGGTTCTTGGATCACCTCCACCTAAGTGGGGAGCAGCCTTTCCAGGCCACAGAGGAAGACAAAGAAGCCTGTCCTGATGATACTTGATACACTGTGGTCAGATGGAAGGGGAGGAAGACCTCCCCTATCATTGGACTGGGGGTGGCATAGGAGAAGAAGAGAGAAGGAGGGTAGGATTGGGAGGGGATGGGGGAAGGGGCTACAGCTGAGATACAAAGTGAATAAACTGTAATAAAAAATTAATTAATTGCTTAAGGGAGACCCATAATCAAGGTCTTAGAATGGGATAAGGCAGTTTAATTATTCTCTTCAGTTAATTGGTGGAGACTCTACATGTAATTGTGTTCTTGGCTTGGAAAGATGACTTTTTGGAGTAACAGAGAGGAGATAGAGTGAGATTAAAACTGCATTCTCAGCCCAGCCCCAACCTCTGTCCTCTCCTCTTGTCTTTACACATCTCTACTAGTGTTTTGGGGTAGAAGAAATTATATGCTCAGAAGAATCTTCTGTACTGCTTGCTTCTGATTTATGAAACAGTAAGTGCTGTGAAAAAATTACCTAGAACGTCTTGTCTTGCAGCAAATTTCAATACAAGACTGCTCATGATGGTGCTTGTTGGAACGAATCTTCCACTAGAGCAAAGAGCTCCTTATGAGAGAATCAAGTAATATTACAAGTGGCCATGTTAATGAATTTAATGCTTGAGTTAAAATAAAAGGAGATACTGGTAAAAACAAAACAAAAACAAACAACAACAAGTCTATCAACTGTGAACCCTGTTGATTTCATTGCAAAGTAAACAAAGGTCAAGTAGTCCTGCACATGACCACATTGCTCCATGGTCCTCCGTATTGCTCCAAAGGCAACAATATCTGTAGTTTACCCCAGCTCAGAAATGTTTCATATATCCTGTCCTCTCCTGAATCTTAAGCCAAAAGAAGATAGCATGCCAAACTTGATTTCTTATTTTTCCAGTAATGGGCCATTCACTCAAATATCAACCTCACTCATTTCTTAAAGAAGAAAGATTTGGCTCTTAAAATGAAGTATAATTAAAGAGAAAAATAATTCATATTCAGATCCTCTTTCTTTTTCTTCTCTCTTCCTCATCTTGCCTTATCTTTCTCCCTCCTGTCTTCTCCTTTCCTTCCTGTGGTCTCTCTCCCTTCGCTGTACAAGTTCAGTTGCTTCTTAACACTTAGTGAGCTGAATGATCCATCCAAGAATTTTCAAAAACACTGTCTTCACAATTGGTCCCATCATAATAATGGGATCTTTTTATCCTCGTGGTATTTCAACAGAGAACAGGATGAAACTATAGGTAAGTTGACAATATACCCCTTTGGCAAGCTGAGGATTGTAGTTTGCCTGACCTCATTTTGGTCTGCATTGGCTCCATTTCTAAGCCAGCAAACACAGTTTTTCTTCATCCCATTTATCAATACGAAAAGACCAAAAGAGGGCTTACAGTATGGTCGTCATGCACCGCCTTACCATATGTTCTGTTGCTATAACCAACTGTTAAGGATTGGGTAATGTGTTTTTTAAACCAAGATTTTTTTTTTTAATTTTGGAAACTGGATGTTCAAGATTAAGAGGCAACATCTGGTAGGCTTATTATGTTGATGGTGATTCTTTAGAGTCCTAACTCAACACAAAGCATCACATGATGAGATTAGAGCACATGAGAGATGGAATAAGAACATCTCTCATTACTTGATAAAATCCAGGAATCCTTACATGGATGGTAACTCAATGTGTTCTGTGTCTGTACCTAGTAGCAAGCATCTGCCTCTGTTCTATTATTCTTCAGACTTCATAAGATCTCTGTGTATTCCATGTGCAGAACATTTTACCCTAAAAGAGTAAAAAATGGAGAAAATGGACACTAGAGTAGGAAAACAAAGCTTTAAAAAATGCTGCCTTGTGCTTAGATAATTGCATCACTGTGAACATCAGTTCTCCATGGTACAGTTAGTATCTACTGTCTAGGTATTCGAGGGGGTGGCTTTTTAAAACATTGTTGTTTTGTTTGTTTGGCTGGGTTTTTTTTTTTTTTTTTGCTATTGTTGTTGACTTTTTTTAAAATTTTTTTTATTAATTACACTTTATTCATTTTGTATCCCCCCATAACCCCACTCCTCCCCTCCCGATCCCACCCTCCCTTCCCTTTCTGCATGCATGCCACTCCCCAAGTCCACTGATAGGGGAGGTTCTCCTCTCCTTTCTGATCTTAGTCTATCAGTTCTCATCAAAAGTGGCTGCAATGTCCTCTACTGTGGCCTGGTAAGGCTGCTCCCCCCTCAGGGGGAGGTGATCAAAGAGCAGGTCAATCAGATTATGTCAGAGGCAGTCCCTCTTCCTGAAGAGCTTAAGATAGCCTGAATATAACTCCATTTTGAAATAAAGATCTTGACTGGGAACTGAATTCAGGTACCAGGATATATCACAGAATGTACACCTGGCAGAAAACAAAGTTAACTCTCCTAGCAACAGCCTCCAGGAAATATAACAGAATAAATGCTTCATAGAAAATAGAGGCAAACTCCCTGGCAATAATCAATGGGAATCGGTTGAGAATCAGGTGGGAAAATTCTCCCCAATATTTCAGATATGGTTTAGAAAAATAGCCATTGTGATTATATGCTTTACTCATTGTGATTATATGCCTTAGCCACTGTGATTATGTGCCTCAGAAAAGGTCACCCCGCCCTTCTAAACTGCACCCAATTCTGTAACGTCAAGGCTTGTGCCCCCCTGCTTGCTGCCATGGAAACCCCCGGTTCACAGACTTTCCCTTTAAAAATCCTGTTCACTCAGAGCTCGGGGTCCCACTTCTCTACTGCTGCGCCAGTGACATTTGGGTCCCGAGTTCGATCGCTCTCGTAATAAAGCTCTCTTGCAATTGCATCAAGTCGTCTCCTGGTGGTCTCTGAGGGTCCTGTGAACCTGGCATAACATTCCCATTACTATGTAACCCAATTGGACACTGAACTGCCATGGGCTACATCTGTGCAGGGTTCTAGGTTATCTCCACAAATAGTCCTTGGTTGGAGTATGAGTCTCTGGGAAGTTCCCTGTGTTCAAATTATCTTGTTCTGTTGCTCTCCTTGTGGAGTTCCCGTCCCCTCCAGCTCTTACTATTTCCCACTTCTTCCATAAAATTCTATTCACTCTGCCCATCAGTTGGCCATCAGGCTCAGCATCTGCTTTGACAGTCTATACTGCAGAGGCTTTCAGAGGCTCTGTGGCAGGTTCCAAGGTTGTTTCCTGTTTTCTTCTGGCTTTCAGAGGCCCTCTGTAGCAGGTTCTGAGGTTGTTTCCTATTTTCTTTTTCTTCTGATGTCCATCCTCTTTGCATTTCAGGATGGGGATTGAACATTTTAGTTAGGGTCCTCTCTTTTGCTTAGTTTGTTTAGATGTACAGATTTTAGTGGGTTTATTCTATGTTGTATGTTTATATGAGTGTGTATATACCATGCGTGTCTTTTTGCTTCTGGGACAACTCACTCAGGATGATCCTTTCCAGGTCCCACCATTTACCTGCAAATTTCATGATTTCCTTATTTTTCATTGCTGAGTAATACTCCATTGTATAGATGTACCACAGTTTCTGCATCCATTCTTCAGTTGAGGAGCATCTGGGCTGTTTCCAGCTTCTGGCTATGACAAATAAAGCTGCTACAAACATGGTTGAGCAAATGTCCTTTTTGTGTACTTGAACCTGTTTTGGGTATATGCCTAGGAGTGGTATGGCTGGATCTTGAGGAAGCGCTATTCCTAGTTGTCTGAGGAAGCACCAGATTCCAGATTGCTTTCCAAAGTGGTTGTACAAGTTTACATTCCCACCAGCAGTAGAGGAGGTAGGGTTCCCCTTTCTCCACAACCTCTCCAGCATGTGTTGTCACTTGAGTTTTTGATCTTGGCCATTCTGATGGGTGTAAGGTGAAATCTCAGGGTTGTTTTGATTTGCATTTCCCTAATGGATAATGAGGTTGAGCATTTCTTTAAGTTCTTCTCTGCCATTTGATATTCCTCTACAGAGAGTTCTCTGTTTAGCTCTGTTCCCCATTTTTTAAGTGGATTACTTGGTTTGTTGCTTTTCAGCTTGTTTAGTTCTTTATATATATTGGATATGAGTCCTCTGTCAGATAAAGGGTTGGTGATGATTCTTTCCCAATCTGTAGGCAGTCACTTTGTTTTGATGACGGTGTCCTTTGCTTTACAGAAGCTGTTCAGTTTCATGAGGTCCCATTTATTGATTGTTGTTCTTAGAGCCTGTGGTGTTGGTATTCTGTTCAGGAAGTTTTCTTCTGTACCAATGAGTTCTAGGGTATTCCCCACTTTTTTTTCCAGCCGATTTAATTTGTCTGGTTTTATGTTGAGGTCTTTGATCCACTTGGACTTCAGTTTTGTGCAGGGTGGTAAGTATGGATCTATTTTCATTTTTCTACATGTAGACATCCAGTTGGACCAGCACCATTTGTTGAAGATGCTATCTTTTGTCCATTGTATGGTTTTGGCATCTTTGTCAAAAATCAGGTGTCTGTAAGTGTGTGGGTTTATTTCTGGGTCTTCTGTTCGATTCCATTGATCCACCATTCTGTTTCTATGCCAGTACCATACAGTTTTTATAACTGTTGCTCTATAGTACAGCTTGAGATCAGGGATGGAGATACCTCCAGAAGATCTTTTATTGTAGAGGATTGTTTTAGCAATTCTCGGTTGCTTGTTATTCCATACGAAGTTGAGAATTTTTCTTTCCAGGTCTGTAAAGAATTGTGTTGGCAATTTGATGGGAATTGCATTAAATCTGTAGATTGTTTTTGGTAAGAGGGCCATTTTTACTATGTTAATCCTGCCAAGCCATGAGCATGGGAGATCTTTCCATCTTCTCATATCTTCCTCTAATTCTTTTTTCAGAGACTTGAAATTTTTTTCATACAAGTCTTTGACTTCCTTGGTTAGGGTTACACCAAGGTACTTTATGTCATTTGTGGCTATTGTGAATGGTGTTGTTTCACTAATTTCTTTCTCAGCCCTTTTGTCTTTTGTATACAGGAGTGCTACTGATTTTTTTGAGTTAATTTTGTATCTGGCGACTTTGCTGAAGGTGTTTATCAGCTGTAGGAGTTCCCTGGTAGAGTTTTTGGGGTCACTCATGTATACTATCGTATCATCTGCAAATAGTGATAATTTGACTTCTTCCTTTCCAATTTGTATCCCCTTGATCTCCATCAACTGTCTTATTGCTCTAGCAAGGACTTCCAACACTATGTTGAAGAGACATGGAGAGAGTGGGCAACCTTGTCTTGTCCCTGATTTCAATGGGATTGCTTTAAGTTTCTCTCCATTCAGTTTGATGTTGGCTATAGGTTTGCTGTATATCGCCTTTACTATGTTCAGATATGTGCCTTGTATCCCTGATCTCTCCAGTACTTTAAACATGAATGGATGTTGGATTTTTGTCAAATGCTTTTTCA
>NW_026596101.1:12163716-12217148 GCF_907164565.1 Psammomys obesus
AAGGTGGGAAGGGTGTACTGCTGCCAGTACAAGGGTACATACAGTCCATCGTGAGAGGCAAAGCATAGGGGCGTAGTTTGAGGAAACCACCATGCTGCATGAACAGTCAGGAAACACAGGACAGGTGCTGAGACTTAGCCTGTTTTCTTCTTTTTTTATATAATGTATTTATTATTATTATTATTATTATTTTTAATTACACTTTATTCATTTTGTATCCCCCCATAAGCCCCTCCCTCCTCCCCTCCAGATCCCACCCTACCTCCCTTTTCTGCATGCATGCTCCTCCCCACGGCCACTGATAGGGGAGGTCCTCCTCTCCTTCCTTCTGATCTTAGTCTATCAGACCTCATCAAGAGTGGCTGCATTGTCTTCTGTGGCCTGGTCAGGTTGCTCCCCCCTCAGGGGGAGGTGGTCAAAGATCAGGCCAATCAGATTGTGTCAGAGGCAGTCCCTCTTCCCATTACTATGTAACCCACTTGTACACTGACCTGCCATGGGCTACATCTGTGCAGGGGTTCTAGGTTATCTCCATGAATAGTCCTTGGTTGGAGTATGAGTCTCTGGGAAGTTCCCTGTGTTCAGATTTTCTTGTTCTGTTGCTCTCCTTGTGGAGTTCCTGTCCTCTCCAGCTCTTGCTATTTATCACTTCTTACATAAAATTCCATTCACTCTGCCCAACAGTTGGCCATCAGGCTCAGCATCTGCTTTGATAGTCTGCAGGGCAGAGGCTTTCAGAGGCCCTCTGTGGCAGGTTCCTAGGTTGTTTCCTGTTTTCTTCTTCTTCTGATGTCCATCCTCAGTGGTGGGTGCTGCCCTGTTCTTAGGGTGGGTCTTCCTACTTCAGATTACCAAATCTAGAGATGCTATCATAGACAGGCTCAGAGGCTAGTCTCCCATGGACTGGGGGCCTTGACCTGAATTTAATAAATAAGTAAATAAGTAAATAAATAAATAAGTAAATAAATAAATAAATAAATAGATAAATAAATAAATAAATAAATAAATAAATAAATAAATAAATAAATAAATGAGCTAGCAAACAAAAAACTCTGAACATCAGCATTTATTTTCCACCGCTGCCTACCGTGGGCATGCAGATTGACAAGACCCTATCATGCTTTTACCACTACACACCTTCCACATTAGGAAACACAGGATCTTCAAGTAATAATTCAAAAGGCTTTCTTCCTTAAGTTACTTTTCTCGCAGATTTTGTCACATCATCTAGAAAAGTAATACAAAATGTCTTTACTATATTCTACTTTATTTTAATACACACACACAAGTGTGGTGTGTGTGTGTGTGTGTGTGTGTGTGTGTGTGTGTGTGTGATTTTTAAAATATTATACATGTACTTGGGCTTTCCATACCCAGAGTTTTTCTTTTCATTGAAAAGAGTCTTCGGTTATACAATACATCCCAACCACAGTTCTCCTCGCCCCCAACTCCCCACTATTTCCCTCTTCCCCAAATCGTCTCCTCTGATTCCCTTCAGAAAAGAGCTGGCCTCCATGAGACAACAACCAAACAGGACAAAACAAGATACAATAAGACAGGGCAAACACCCTCATGTCGAGGGTGGACAAGGCAACCCAATAGGAGGGAAAGCATCCCACACGAATATTTTTAAGGATGTTGTACTAATCTTTTTATTATAAGGTGTCTTGTTTCAGACTATGTAACTTTTTATACGGTCGTCTTTTGACAACAGTGGCTGTAAAATAAATTCTTTAAAGTAGAACTGTTACCTCAGACTAGATAAACTTTTTTTTTTTTGATTCTGAAAGCTGTCACTCAGTTGTCAGAAACAACTCTCCCCCTTTTTATTCCAATGGGAGCTTTAGGAGACTCTTTGTTCATACACTCCTTATAGAGAGTGTCATCAACCTGCTCTGTCTTTGCCAAGTAACAAGAGATTGTGACAACTCTATAGATTTCACTTTTGTTTCTTCTTCTGCGTGAAAGTGACTTTTACAAATATATTAAATGTCTCACTTTTATTTATCCATGAAATCTCTTTTAATGTGTGTTGACAAAGTCTTCAAGCACATTGTTAGCCTAGTGCTATATTTTGATTTATTAATTTCCCCATATAGAGTATTAGTACATTTATGTTAACTGAGACTTATGTTGACATTTTTAAGAGTCTATTTTAATTTTGAATTATGTTTACGTATATGTAGGAATGGTACATGTGAAAACAGTGCCCATGAAGGGCCAGAGGGAGTTGTGAATGACATAATTATTATTCCTGAAATATCCAGCAGTCCTCACTAAAATGCTGTGACCATTTTATAGACGCCAGGACCACCAGCCCAGAGATGGCACCAGCCACAAGTGCCTGGGCCCTCCTATCAATAACTAATTAAGAAAATGCCTTATAGGTTTGCCTACAGCCTGGTCTAATGGAGGCATTTACTTAATGCCTCCATTAATGAGGTTTCCTCCTCTCAGATGACTTCAGCCTGTGTGAAGTTGACATAAAACTAGCCAACATAGTCACCAAAGCTGAATCCCTTGCTCTTTTCACTGGAGAGGTTCTTATTCTACATCTCTTTCAGTCCTCTATCTTTAATCATTTTGTCTTGCTATAAGAGAACATCTGATGATGGGTAATGTGTAAGGAAAAAGAGTTCATCTAGCTTATATGTGACAGCTAGAATGTCCAAACTGAATGTTAGTAGAACCTGGAAAATGTTATCTGTACCTGAATAAGTTGAAGGGCACGACATGACAAGGGCACCTTCTAGGCCAATAGTCAGCGTCCGGTGTACGGTCCTATATAAGACAGACATGAATGGTGGGATAGAAATCTTGGGAATCTTTATTGGTTCCTGTAAAAACACGAACTCATTTTACGAGAAAAGCATTAAACCAGTCACAGGCCCTACCTCTCCATACCAAATTCTAGCACATGAATATGTAGAAGACACTCTCCTTCCAAAACATAGCAATCCTGTCACCACAGCACTCGTAAAGGAGGGAATACACAAACTCAGGGAATATACGACAGAGTCCTGGCTGACTGTAGGCAATGGCAGAGTCAATGGGAAAGGTGAATGGAACACTCTTGTCAGCAGCCACATGCCTTATGAACTGCGACTGCTAATGTACTTCAGCGTGATACCACTGGGCACTCACACGGCAGGTGTGATAGCCTTCTTCTCATACTTGCATGCCCGTGAGCACCTGTCCCTGAACATGCTATGACTCTCACTAACACTTCCTTGAACTTGAATACTGGATTTTCTGGATCAAACTATGACAATTAGGAAGGTCCCACCAACGTACAATGCTGCTCTTACTTCATATCGCCACTAGTGTTCCCAGGGTGTGTGTGTGTGTGTGTGTGTGTGTGTGTGTGTGCTTGTGTGTGTATGTGTGGTTTAAAGCAAAATCAAGAAAAACAAGACAAAAATTAAAAATATCTTACTTTGTTTGTTCTAAACTACCTGAAAAAAATAAATAAGGTTTGTAGTCTAACCTAATGGAATACAGTATATGCTCCGGGTCCAGGTGGCCTTGGTTAAATCCAAAGTCCAGGCATGTGCAGTTTCAGAACTCAGCCAATCCAGACAGAGCACGTGAGAAATGTGGCTGTGGCATTGGCTGTGAAGTCTTGTCTTTTACATTTTTCACAGCAGGAATAATCATTTTAAGCTGCGTAATGTGACTGTGCCTCCAAGCACACAAAATCAATGATCTAACTGTAAAGTGTCCAAATGCTCATTTAGATTTCCTCTCTTGACTGGGAATGCAATTTTAAATTGCCTGGCTTTCCTTCCATGGAAATTGAATATATAAAGAATTTATTTTATTTTAAATCACAAGTAATTGAGGCTAAATAAGAGGCAAGATCACTGACATTGTCTGTGAAGTAGCCACCACCACCCCCGCCTTCCTAAGTTCTGTATTTTATACTTAGAATATAATATAAGTGCTGGAGCTAAATTAGTAAGTAAAGGCCATTTAGAGTCTCATTTAAAAGAAGCCACTTTATTTCCTTTACTTCTGCCATGAGACAAATAATCATAGAATAATTCATAAGCAATTCAGCAAAGAAAGACAACAAATAAGGACAAGATATGAGCCACAGAGATTCTTCCTCTATTATTCTCATCTCTCCATTCCATCCTCAACCCACACACTGCATTCACAGGCTTGTTTATTGAGGAGACTGGGGAAATGATAGAAAAATACCTTATCTGCCCAAACAAAGGAACTATAGAGAATAAATAAAGCATTGAATTTCCAGAACCGTCAAGTGAGCTCTCTGGGTGTAATTTATTTTGGCATCCCTGTAGCATCTCTTCTTCTGACTATAAATCTTTATATTACGTTACAGTTTTCATTGTCCGGGGTATGTGTCCTGTCTCCTTAAGACATGAAGGAAATAAACAACCCACCAGTCAAGAGCTTGAATACCACTGTCCCACGGACATGAAAGGAGAATGATAAGGCACATGGGGACACAAAATGAGCCCTTGTCCAGAGAAGGTCTAAAGAAAAGTTAAGTGTGCCACTGCCTACAAGACAAGCAAGGACAAAGAGAGAACAGATAGAGCAGAGATTGAGGAAATGTCCAACCAATGCCTGGCCCAACCCAAGACCATGGAAGAGATCCAACCCCTAACACTATTAAGGATACTCTGCAATGCTTGCGGACAGGAGCCTATCAGAGTTGTCCTCTGAAAGGTGCCAACCAGCTATGGTTTGAAACAGCTGCTGAGACTCACAGCCAAATATTAGGAAAAGCATAGGGAGTCTAGTGAAAAAATTGGGGGAAGGATAAAAGGATTTACAGGTGACAAGAACTACACAAGAAGACCAACAGAGCCAACTGACCAGGGCCCAGAGGGGCCTATGTTGTCTGATGCACCAACCAAGGGCCATGCATGGACTGGACCTAGGTCCTCCACATATATGTAGACAGTGGGTAGCTCAGGCTTCATCTGGACTCACTAGTAAAGGGAGTGGAGACTGTCCCTGACATAGACTCTGTTGCATGCTTTTTGATCACTTCCTCCTGACAGGACTGCCTTACCAGGCCACAGAGCAGGAAGAGGAGAAACTCGATCCTCATTCCCCTAGATGAGCTGGGATTGGTGGATGGGGAGGTTCCCTTTTCTGAGCAAGAGGGGAGGAGGAATGGGAGAAGGGAGGGCGGGACTTGGAGGAGAGGAGGGAGAGGTCTGAGACTAGAATATAAAGTAAGTAAACAAATTTACTTAAAATAAAAAGAAAAGCAACTGTTTTGAAAAACCCTGATTAAAAATGGATTTGTGATTTAAAAAATACTATTATTATTACTAATTACAATTAATTACTGTGTATACTGGCTGTAGCCACTTCCCTCATCTCCTCCCACACTCTCTCCCTCTTCTTCTCCCCTGCCCCTCCACTAGTCCACTAATAGGGGAAGCCCTCCTTCCTTACCATTTGACCCTAGCCTATCAGTTCTCATCAGGACTGTCTGGACCCCACTTTTTCCATGGCCTAGTAAGGCCAACCCAGCAGGGAAAGGTGATCAAAAAGTAAGCAATCAAGTAAGGGGAGCAGGTGCAACCTCTGCCTAGATTTGTGATTTTTATTCTTTTCTTTTTTAATTTTAATTTTAATTTTTTTTACAATTTATTCATTATATATCCTGATTGAAGCTCCCTCCCTCAATTCTTCCCATTCCCATCCTTCCTCTTTACCTGTAACCCCTTCCCCTAGTCCACAGAAAGGTAGAGTTTTCCTCCTCTGACATCTGCCATAGCTTATCTCATCAGGACTGCCTGGATCCCCTTCCTTTATAGCCTGGGAAGGCCTCATCTCCAGGATTAAGTGAGCAAAGGACAGGCAACTGAGTTCATGACAAAGATTTGTGATTTTTAAAAAACATATTCTAGTATTTGTGTGTGTGTGAATGTATTTGCAAGAGCATATAAATAACATAAGCCAGAAGAGGGTGGTGGAACCCTGGCCTAGAGTTACAGGCATTTATGAGTCACCTGATATGGATGCTGGAATGAAACCCTGGTCTGCAAAAGCTGTAAGTGCTCAGATTTGTTTGATTGCTCGGGAAGAGCCTAGATACAACCTGGAGCTCTGGGTTCCTGGTATCATTAATATACAAGTGAGAGTAAGTAGCAGAGCCTCAGAAAGTTAAAATGTGCGGACACAGTAGGCCAACATCTCATCAGCAATCAGTGTCATGTTATTAGTCTGCTTTGTCCTCATCTCAGAATTTTGCTTTCAACAGTCACTTGTCTCTAAATACTTTTAAGAGCAGACTTTTCAAAACCTATTTTATCCTAGTTTCTAGCCTTAGATCCTTTGACCTTGGTTTAACTGTTTTCTGTTCCATTTTCCACTGTTTTCCAGATTTGGTTCCCAGAAAAGGGAAAGACATTGTTTCATTTTTCTCTCCTGTTTTGTCATAAACTAGATTAAAAGGAAGGTTTCTTTAGATTTGGTCCAGTCCACTATAGAAAGTATAGACTAATTAATTTGAAACAGCATCTGTTCAGAAACTAGAGCTATGGAATAGTACATTCAAAGAGATAGAAAGCAAGCCATATACCTTTAGGAACAGTACTGCTAGCGGGCTGGAAATATGGTTCAGAGGTAAGAGCACTGGTTGCTCTTCCAGAGGTCCTGAACTCAATTCTCAGCAACCATATGGAGGCTCAAGACCATCTATAATGGGATTGCATGCAGGCAGAACACTGTATACATAATAAATAAACAAATCTTAAAAAAAGAGAACATTACTGCCCCAAACACCTAATGCATCATGCACCTAAGAATCACCTGCCTCCTGAAAGCTGGCAAGATAATTATGCATTTTGCCCTCTTCTGTTGTTGCTGCAAGAAACAAATTAGATGCATATCAAGTTGGTGATTCAGTGAAAACCATTTGATTCAAAATCCAAATTATACCATAATTGGAATAAGATATTAATACATTGCTATCCATCGTCTTTATCCACTCTCACTTCCAAAAAGGAGGGGCCGTTATATTTTCATTTACATGCAAATTAGTAAAATACATTATGCTTTGATTGAATCAAAATAAGTCCCCTTTTGAGGCTTCAACCTACTGTTTATAATTTTTTTTAAACATTTCTGACATATAGTCTCACCTTCAGTGATTCATACAGCTTTTATCTAGATAAATAAGTGTGCTTAAAAGCACTTATAAATATACTTATAAATAAACCAAATTCTGGCTAATTAATCCATTTCTTTGAAATATTTTTATCATCTTTGCTATAACTGACAGAGAATCCTTTTATTCTTTCAATATACGTTTATGAAGTATTCTTTATTATCATTATTAACTACTAACACAAGGACTTTAGATGCTGAGAGTAAGTAACACACGAAACAACACTGGCACATTTTTATATTTATTAAACTGCCAGTGTGGGAGAAGATAAACAATAAACATTTAATTTGGCATAAAAACAATATAAAAACAAAACAATGTGAGTCTGGCTCTTTAACAGAAGAAATTGAAAGACAGTTCACTACTGAAATACCTAAAGGCTGCTCTGGTTTATGGTCCTGAGGTCTTTGATCTCAGTAGTTTTGAAAAGATGAAGTTGATAGTTACTGTACTTGAATCATACAGTGTCCATGGTCTGTGGTTATAATAGGAACACTGCTGTCACTGATAGAAAGGCAGAAAGAGTCTCAGTAACTCTGCATATGCAAAATTACACATTCTTATTCAGAGGCTATATCTGAGTCATTCCTGAATATTCTAGAGTTAATGATCGTATATATATATATATATATATATATATATATATATATATATATATATTCCTATATTTTGGATAAGAGGTATTGGGACTAAAAGAATAATGTTCCCAAATATTGTCATTTGGCTTGCTGGGAAGCTTGAAATGAAAAGCTCCAAAACAATGCTACCTTCTCTATGTAATTCAGAGAACTTTTTCTAAAGTTCTCCTTATCTGTCTTAAGGATGCTCCATTGAAGGAAATTTGATTGTCATGACTTGCTCCTCTCCAATCCTTGACTCTACCAGTGAAGGTTGCTCATATGGAGAACACTAAAAGGCTCCATGCTCACGACACTGGGACCAAATCAATTCTGACCTATTTTCTCAACAACTACTACCTAGGGAGTTCAGCTGCATAAAATGACCACCTCTGTTTGTAGTGCAGTTTCTTCTCTGTCCAAACTATTGCCCTGATAGCTTGTCATTATTGTTCTTTTAAAAACTCCACCAGGGGAAAAAAAAAAAAAACCTTCACCAGAAGCTACTATTTCCTTCTCTTTTATTCAAGGACGTTCATATTCATTATACCAAGGACACAAAATCCACCTAAAATATGGGACCCAAATAAGAACCAGAGGGTTCTATCTTAAATAGCATTTTGAAAGAAAAAAATTTAAAAGAAATTCATAAAATGATGAATGGAAGTAGAAAGGGATGATTAAATTTATATAAACAAAAAAGGCAAAGGAAGGTGACTTGATTTGTTCCATATTTGCTATAAAAAGAGTTTCCAGATGAAGACTGTGGAAAGTTTTAACATACTAAGGTACCATTCATGAATGAAGGAAACAGAATGCCATTTGTGGAGGAAAGTTCCAAGTTGGAATGATGAAAATATAGGTAGAAGATACTAATGTTGTGTTGAGCTATAACAGAAGGACTTACTTTGTTTCTACTTGGACCTTGAAAGATTTCTAATCAGGTTTTCACATTATGCCGCTTGTGCTAAATCAAAGCACACCAGGATGGGCAAATTTGGCAACAAATTTTATTTTTAAATGGCACAGCAGATTAGAGTTCCAAGAAGAGGGTATCAGGGGGCTGGATCCTTCTCAGGACTGAGATAAGAAGGATCAATCTGAATGTTTTTCTCTGGTTTGCAGATGAACACCTCTCGGCCTAGTCATTACCTTGTCTTATCTGCAACAGATATGACTGTGTCTAATCTCATTTTCCTGTATGGATACGAATCATTATGTAGTAAGACCCACTCGTACATATCTGGGGGGAGGTGAAATTTAAATAGCTAGACAAAATCTTTCTCTTTTATGTATTCATCTTCACTGTCATATTTGCATAAGTCTTGGTCTTTCCTAAAGTCATATAAGAATATGTCGCTTTGTGCTATCAGAACATGCATTATTGCTTGCCTGTCATAAACAGACCCTAGTCTATCTTCTCATATCAGAACCATAGCCTTCTTTGAATCTGGATAAATCACTTATCTTGATAAAAGCGTTCTTTCAAAGTTGAATCCACCTTTCAAAATCTTGTACAGTTACTATACCAGTACCATGTAGTTTTTATAACTGTTGCTCTATAGTACAGCTTAAGATCAGGGATGAAGATACCTCCTGAAGATCTTTTACTGTAGAGAATTGTTTTAGCAATCCTGGGTTTCTTGTTGTTCCATATGAAGTTGAGAATTTTTCTTTCAAGGTCTGTAAAGAATTGTGTTGGTAATTTGATGGGAATTGCATTGAATCTGTAGATTGCTTTTGGTAAGATGTCCATTTTCACTATATTAATCTTGCCAAGCCATGAGCATGGGAGATCTTTCCATCTTCTGATATCTTCTTCTAATTCTTTCTTCAGAGACTGGAAATTTTTTTCATACAAGTCTTTGACTTACTTGGTTAGGTTCACACCAAGGTACATTATGTCCCTTGTAGCTATTATGAAGGGTGTTGTTTCCCTAATTACTTTCTCAGCCATTTTGTCTTTTGTAAACAGGAGGGCTACTGATTTTTTTGAGTTAATTTTGTATCCAGCCACTTTGCTGAAGGTGTTTATCAGCTGTAGGAGTTCCCTGGTAGAGTTTTTGGGGTCACTCACGTATACTATCATATCACCTGCAAATAGTGATACTTTGACTTCTTCCTTTCCAATTGGTATCCCCTTGTTATCCTTCAATTGTCTTATTGTTCTAGCAAGTTTTTCAAGAACAATGTTGAAGAGATATGGAGAGAGTGGTCAGTCTTGCTTTGTCCCTGATTTCAGTGGTAATGATTTAAGTTTCTCTCCATTAGGTTTGATGTTGGCTATAGGCTTGCTGTATAGAGCCTTTACTATGTTCAGGTATGTGCCATGTATCCCTGATATCTCCAAGACTTTAAACATGAATGGATGTTGGATTTTTGTGAAGTGTCTTTTCAGCATATAAGGAGATGATCATGTGGATTTTCTCCTTCAGTTTGTTTATGTGGTGGATAACATTGATGGATTTCCGTATATTGAACCACCCCTGCATGCCTGGGATGAAGCCTACTTGGTCATAGTGGATGATGTCTTTTATTTGTTCTTGGATTCGGTTTGCAAGTATTTTGTTGAGTATTTTTGCATTGATGTTCATGAGAAAGATTGGCCTGAAATTCTCTTTCTTTTCTGGGTCTTTGTGAGGTTTAGGTACCAAAATGACTGTGGCTTCATAGAATGAGTTTGGTAGTGTTCCTTGTATCCAGTATATATAAAGAACTAAAGAAGTTAAACAGCAACAAATCAAGTAATCCGATTAAAAAATGGGGTACAGAGCTAAACAGAGAATTCTCAATAAAGGAATATAGAATGGCAGAGAAACACTTAAAGAAATGCTCAACCTCATTAGCCATCAGGGAAATGCAAATCAAAACAACCCTAAGATTTCACCTTACACTCATCAGAATGGCTAAGATCAAAACTCAAGAGATAACACATGCTGGAGAGGTTGTGGAGAAAGGGGAACCCTCCTCCACTGCTGGTGGGAATGTAAACTTGTACAACCACTCTGGAAAGCAATCTGGTGCTTTCTCAGACAACTAGGAATAGCGCTTCCTCAAGATCCAGCTATACCTCTGCTAGGCATATATCTAAAAGAGTCTCAAGTACACAATAAGGATATTTGCTCAACCATGTTTGTAGCAGCCTTATTTGTAATAGCCAGAAGCTGGAAACAGCCCAGATGCCCTTCAGTGAAGGAATGGATGCACAAATTGTAGTATGTCTACACAATGGAATATTACTCAGCAATAAAAAACAAGGAAATCATGAAATTTGCAGGTAAACGGTGGGATCTGGAAAAGATCATCCTGAGTGAGCTGTCCCTGAAGCAGAGGGATGCACACGGTATATTCTCCCTCAGATAGACACGTAATATAGGATAAACCTACTAAAATCTGTACACCTAAAGAAACTAATCAAGAGCGAGGACTCTTGCTAAAATGCTCAATTCCTATCCAGAAAGGCAAAGAGGATGGACATCAGAAGAAGGAGAAAAGAGGGAACAAGTCAGGAGCCTGATAAGCTCTAAAAAGCTCTGCCCTGCAAACTATCAATGCAGATGCTGAGCCTTATGGGCAACCTTTGCGCAGAGTGCAGGGAATCTTTTTTTTTTTAATTCTAATTCTGTTTTCATGCCTTTCACCATTTCCTTCATCTGTTTGAATGTGGATTCCTGTCTCTCTACGATAGTCTCTATTTTTTTTGTTCATTTCCTTTCTATATGCCACTATTTTTTTTAATTTTTTTTATTAATTACACTTTATTCATTTTGTATCCCCCCCATAACCCCACTCCTCCCCTCCCGATCCCACCCTCCCTTCCCTTTCTGCATGCATGCCACTCCCCAAGTCCACTGATAGGGGAGGTTCTCCTCTCCTTTCTGATCTTAGTCTATCAGTTCTCATCAAAAGTGGCTGCAATGTCTTCTACTGTGGCCTGGTAAGGCTGCTCCCCCCTCAGGGGGAGGTAATCAAAGAGCAGGCCAATCAGATTATGTCAGAGGCAGTCCCTCTTCCCATTACTACGTAACCCACTTGGACACTGAACTGCCATGGGCTACATCTGTGCAGGGGTTTTAGGTTATCTCCATGAATAGTCCTTGGTTGGAGTATGAGTCTCTGGGAAGTTCCCTGTGTTCAAATTTTCTTGTTCTGTTGCTCTCCTTGTGGAGACCCTGCCCTCTCCAGCTGTTACTATTCCCACTTCTTACATAAAATTCCATTCACTCTGCCCAACCGTTGGCCATCAGGCTCGGCATCTGTTTTGATAGTCTGCAGGGCAGAGGCTTTCAGAGGTCCTCTGTGGTAGGTTCCTAGTTTGTTTCCTGTTTTCTTCTTCTGGCTTTCAGAAGCCCTCTGTAGATGGTTCCTAGGTTTTTTTCCTGTTTTCTTCTTCTTCTGATGTCCATCCTCTTTGCCTTTCAAGAAGGGGATTGACATTTTAGTTAGGGTCCTCTCTCTTGCTTAGTTTCTTAAGATGCACAGATTTTAGTTGGTTTATCCTATGTTGTAGGGAATCTTAGGAAAGAAGTGTGAAACAGTAAGATCTGGAGAGGACAGGAACTCCACAAGGAGAGCAACAGAACCAAAAACTCTGAGCACAGAGGTCCTTCCTGAGACTTATACTCCAACCAAGGACTATACATGGAGATAACCTAAGACCCCTGCACAGATGTAGCCCATGGCAGTTCAGTATCCAAGTGGGTTTCATTGTAATAGGAACAGGGACTGCCTCTGACATAAACTGATCGCTCTGCTCTTTAATTACCTCCCCCTGAGAGTGAAGCAACATTACCAGGCCACAGAAGAAGACAATGGAGCCACTCCTGATGAGACCTAATTGACTAGGATCAGAAGGAAGGAAAAGAAGACATCCCCTATCAGTGGACTTGCAGAGGGGAATGCATGCAGAGGGTGGAGGAAGGGAGGGATTGGGATGGGAGAAGGGAGGGAACCACAGGGGGGATACAAAGTGAATAAAGTGTAATTAATAAAGAAGAAAAAAATTAAAAAAATCTTGTACTGTATTCATATTTACTTTGAGCCCTTCTAGGAAGTTTCCTATTGAGTAAAAGACAATGGATGGTGGTATTAAAATCTCAGACTCTTTTCCTGGCTTTGTCAGTCACTAACATACTAGTCTTTGAAAGGATTGTCCACTTTGAGCCTAAATGTGGCATTAACACAGCAAAGTAACAACCATCTCATGCAACTAGGCCAAATATAAAAATTAATGTGTGTGGGAACATATACATATGAATGCTACTGTGCATGGCTTACCATCCTTAACATATCGGTGTACTTTATAACGATTTGTGTGTAGTATGCATGGGTAATCAACAACCATGACGTTAGATATCAATTAACTTCTAAAGTCATGTTTAACCAAGATTCTAGCTCATGGAACACACAAAAACTTCTATGTCAAATGGAATAATTGGAGGGGGAGAAGGAGGAAAAGGAGAAGGAGGAGAAGAAAGGACATACTGTTTAATATCTTTTCCACTAGTTTCCCCATCGTAAGTTCATTGTAACTGAGTGGTGAAAGTATAAACTCAATTAAGTATATTTTAAAAAGAGACAGAAGACCTAGTTCATACTTGCCTGTTCTCTAGATAAATGAACAAATGATCTGTTTAATTATTTTCCTTGTGTTGTGTAGCAGAGTCTTCTGAAATTAACATATTTCATGTTGGAGGGAAGCTTGTTAAAACATGATGTTTACAATGAGATGAAACAGAGGATGTTCTATAGGGAGATGAAATGCAGCAGGGATGCAATTTGAGACAGAAAGTAAACAACTTAAAATAGCTTCAGAAATATGCCTGAAACTGTCTAGGTTCACAAGGCTCCTCCCTCTCAAAAAAATAAATAAACAGCAAAGAGTGATGGAAATGAGCTCTCAGAGAAGCCCAACTGCCTGAAATAAAAACAGACCAGCCTAGAAGAACCAAAGACCCTCTGAAGTTCCCAGAAGAGACTCAAACCCACTAGCAAACCCCTCCTACCAGGATAAACAAATTCTCAAACCTGTTGAACTGCCTACAGCTTGTGCAAAGTGGTCCAGGTTTCCAGCTTTTGTGACCTGTCACCCATGCTGGGGTTGGCTTTGATGAGTCACCTCTCTTTGAGATATTTTTGCTCCTGTAAGTAACCCCTGATCCGTATTCCTATAAGTAGCCCCAATAAAACTCATTGATTCACCAAGTTGAACTTTGATGTTATCCATATGTTGGTCTGTTGTAGGTTCCCTTTCCGGGATAAGTAGATGTTCTTTGCATCTTCTGAGGAAAGTCTTTCACAAAACACCTTGATTTTTCTAAGTACAGAAAAATGGACAGATAACCAGATAATATTTCACCTTAATCACCAGGCTCTCATAATTTTCTGCCTATTTCCTATGCCATCTATCACTCTACCAAAAGAGGTCCATTCCATACCACCCAGCTATCAGCTTTCAGAAAACCAATTATATAAATATAGTTTAATGTGTGTGTATATATATAATATTAATTGTCAGGGATCTTTATAAACATTGGCTAATTGGTTCATCAATAATACTTAGGGGCCTTTCTTCCCCCTGCACAGCCCTCATATGACTTCATTTTGTGTTGTTTTAATAAGCAGGATTTTGGCTGTCTGTGCCATGACCACATTAAATCTACTAATGGTAGTCATAAGTCAGAGCAGGCAAGGGATGAACTCAGAGCCCAGAAGCAATTAATACAGCTCTTAAGGTTTTGGATGGATGACTACACCAGAAACAAGATCTCAGTAAAATGGACTTGCAGGCATGTGGTCGGCTTTGGATTCATCCAGAGGCTTAATTTCTTTTCAGTAGGGGCTGGAAGATGGTCTTAAATTCAGCAATACCATATGCTAGAGGAAGAAGGACATATGGAAAGATATTTAAGGGAAAAACATAACCATTGCTGCATTAAACTTGATAGAGTTTGATTAAACTCGACAGTTAATTGTTTCATTTTAGAGGTAAATTCTAGAGAAACTATTTTATTTCCCTTTGTCTAAGATTGAAATTAGAATCTTGGAAGAGCAGTCAAGTGTGTCTTTTAAGAAACAAAACAACAGGAAAAAAAAGGCAGCTTTACAAAGTGGTTTAAATATCTTTGTCTGTTGTCAGCCTGAAGGTTTAACTGTACCCCAATAACTAGAAGCTCCCCAACCTTAGACAAGTTACAAGTGCCTGCAACACACAGTTTTCTCATCTATACAGTAAGGACAAAATTACTTATCTTACTCAATTGTGTTGTGTTCTGTTTGGTGATTTGTGACATCTGGATGATGTATATATGTATTTAATAGCTAATTCCCAACACAGTAACCATTCAATGTTATCTTACTGTTTCCAGATGATGTTTCCCATAGCTTATCCAAGTAAGTCTTGAGTATTCAATATTAATGGGAGGTCAGGGACCAAAAACATTAAAAGCTCAAGTTGGAGGAGAAATGAGTATTATAGACCTTTATAGAACCCTAAATTTTCTTCAGGACATTTCAGGCTTGCCAGTTCAATTACTAGTTCACAATTACCCTCCACAACCTCATGTCCTTTTCTTTTATTATTAAGTTGAAATTTATAATAAGCAATCATTGAGCTTAATGGGTAAAGGAATTTTTCCTTTATTCTGAGCTGATAGGGTTTAGTTTTTGTATCTTCAGTAATAAGGGTAGATCAAGCTATGAATAGATCATCTATGGTAACTGTCTTCAGTGTTTCTTCAAAAATGAGACATGATGGTCAGTTTTTATCATGGTCAGAAGTGTTCCTAACAAGTATAAACTCTTTAATTACTATATCAAGGAGAGTTCCAAGGCAGAAGCTCCAAGGCTTGAGGACATCTCAAAGGAAGGAACTAGTGAGTTCATAGCAATGGATACTCACTATTCACCTGAAAAGATTTTGCAACATTTCAGTGTAGGTGTGGCCTGTCTATGGAATGCCAATAAGTCTCACAAGCTTTCAGGGGTGTGGATATGACCTGTCCTAACTCACTGGTAGCCTATTTTTCTCATCACATATTCAAAAGATGAATTCAAGTTGGCATGAGGTGAAACTCATATTCAATACTGCTCTGGTGCCCATAGGACAGAGATCTAAGTAAAACCTAATACAATGGTTCTGCAAACAGAATACAGCAATGCAATGACTTCTAATGGAATTCTACTGTACTCATAGATCTGTGCCTGGCTCCGCCATTTCAGAGAAGCTTCCTCCTGCAGATGGTGCAAAGGAACAAAAGCAGAGCTCAACAGCTAGACAATGTGCAGAGAGATCTTGGAACACTCAGCCCTAAAATGGATGTCTCCATAAAAATCCCTCTGCTCAGGGCTCAGGGAACTGTGTAGAAGATAAGGCAGAAAGAGTCTAAGTGCTAGATGGGATGGATGACACCAAGGGACCATGGGCTTATAGATGCAGCAGGGCTTGCACACACATTAACTAACAGGAACGGATGCAGCATGCGCAGGATCTGCACAAGTCCGCAGCAAATGTGGTCCTAGAAATGAAAGGAAACACGGATGAATGCCCCATCTGTAATCCAGAAGCTATCTCCATTTTATAGTCCCTTGCAAATGAAAAATTACTTTTCTCTGAGGGAATTTCACTGTGAACACAAACCACTCTTTTTTTCATACAGATTTTTTTATTTTTAAATAAGTTGATACATTCACTTGTATTCCAGCTGTAGCCCCCTCTCTTTTTCCCTCCCAATCCTCCCCTCCCTCCTTCATCTCTTCCCTGCCCCTCTGAGTCCACTGATAGGGGAGGTCCTCCGCTCCTTCCATCTGACCCTAGCTTATCAGGTATCTTCAGGACTGGCTGCAATGTCCTTATCTGTGGCCTAGTAAGGCTGCTCCTCCCTCGGGGGGTGGGGGGAGAAGTTCAATGAGCCAGTCATTGAGTTCATGTCAGAAATAATTCTTGTCCCCCTTACTAGGGAACCCACTTGGATACTGAGCTACCATGGGCTATGTCTGAGCAGGGGTTATAGGTTATATCCATGCATGGTCCTTGGTTAGAAAAACAGTCTCAGAGAAGACCTCTGTGCCCTGATATATTTGTACCTTGTGGGGCTTCTGTCCCCTCTAGGTCATACTAACTCCTCCTTCTTTCATATGATTCCCTGCACTCTGCCGAAGGTTTGGTTATGGGTCTCAGCATCTGCTTTGATACACTGCTAGGTAGAGTCTTTCAGGTGCCCTCTGCGGTAGGCTCCTGTCCTGTTACTTATTTTCTCCTACTTCCAATCACAAACCGCTCTTAAGGTTAAGGCCCATGGCCAGCAGGAGAAGACCAACACAAAACAAACTCAGAGGTATCTTTGGAGGTTCTTTGTCTTCTAATATTAAGTCAGGTTATTATTTCTTACAGGTCCTTTGCATATATATTATGACTTCCAGTTATGTGTTTTCATGGGATTCACATATGTGCAAACGTGGGTCTCTACATCTACATGTGTTTCTTGTGCTTTTCCTTTGTATTTTTTTTTAATTGTTGGGCTGTTTGGTCCTATTCTGAATTTGCCTTGTTTTCTCTTATTGTATTTTATTATTATTTCTTATCTAGGTAAAAAATACTAAGAGGTGATGTACTCAAGATAAGCAGTACAGGCCAGACCATGCACACCTTTATAGCCCTAAACTTGACATCTCATTGCACTACTGAATGAGGCAAATGGGAGAGAATTTGGGTATCTTGAGGGTTGTTTTTGTTGTTGTTGTTGTTGTTTTTTAACCTAAAACATGAGTCTGCTTGAGGGCTGACAGAAGGTTAAATACAGTAATGTATGCAAGTAGCACAGAGAGGGCTTGGGGACATTCAAAGTCATTGAGGATATGCAGGTTGAAATGTTTAGGCTAGTACTGCTCATCTAGGACACATTCTTGCCTTTCCTATTTCAGGAGGAAGAGAACAAAAGGTTAATAGAAACAGACCTTGCTAGAGAGCAACCAAGTGTTCCTCACTCCCACACACAGAGATTTAACTTGCATAGCTACAGACCATAACTCACGATGGCAATCATCTTGCTTCATGGAGCTATGACATTCAGGGACTAGGTTATTTTTGAACTTGAAGCATCAGATAAAAGTTTCTCCCAGGGTTGTCTGATAGTAATTATGCTTTAATGTAATCTCCTTGATTGGTAGAAAAAAAAAAAAAACCCAATGTCTGTTTTCAGGCAACAAGCCAGCATCTTATAAAGTCAGCTCCAACTAATACTTCTGGTATGTTTGCATCATAGAAGATTTCATGTTTACCTTTCCTGAAACATGGGGATTTCAAGGTTCATGTTTGCTTTTCTGTCTTCTAATGTTTTCTTTGGAAATGCACTGGGGACAAAGGGAAAGAAAATCAAACCATCAAAGCATTCTCTCCTTTCCTTAGACCCGGCCTGCTAGCAATATGTGCTTCTAATGTATCAGAACTCATCATCCAACAAACCATATTTTGAAAACGACATCACAGCTTAGATTTACATCGTCTATTATTTCTTCAAGAGGTAAGATGATCGACAGCCTTTCCGCAGTCTTCTGAAATGCCCCTGTCTGTAACAGAGCATCCATTTTTCCCATGGAGTAATAAAAGAACAGAATTCAACACGGCTGAGCACATCTCTGAGCACTGTTAGTTGTCTTCTTGTCATATTGGCATTCATTCAAGCTGTCAAAAGCCCTCAGCCTCAAGACCCGATTCAGCCATTGTCTGACCAGAGAACAAGGCTCCTTCATGTATCTGTGAAGTACGAAAATATCTGTGGCCAGACCCTGTGGGCTGACAGCTAAGAAGGATCTGTTTTAGAGGGCCTGAACTGCTGTAATGTCAAGAGACAAAAACTGGATGTCCCGGTAGCTGCCAGAGTAGCCACTGACGTGGCTCTCTTCTGGTTGCCATGGTCACAAGCTCTAGAAAATTATTTTCTGTTAACCTTTCCAACTCAGTCTCTGAAGTGTCATTAAGACGTCTAAAAAGAAGTTGAGAGTGATAAGATCTTGTGTCTGGTATTGGTCTTCAGTGAGTGATAAAGCCTAAAAGTCAGTACCTGGGTCTAGCCTTCCACTCAGAGGTTCCAGAGGCAAGTTCTTGCCATTGATCATGAGAAGGCATTCTATCTGTAGTGTGAGAGACCAAGCTAGAAAGTTGTGTATTACTTTGCTAGCAATAAAAAAGCATAGTTATGTTCCACTAAAATCCATGTATTTATAATAATCATTGCACAGTCTTCTTATGAGAGAGGGTAGAAAACCATAATCAGAAAAAAAAAATAACTTGGTTCAATAATTACAAAGGCAAGAAGTTCCAAACCAGCAGCATGTCTTATACCGCTCGCTGTGAGCCACAAATATCAGCTGTAATTGGAATATAGAGTAATTAATTAATTAATTTTTTCTTTAGACTGATTGAATGAGTGATAGGAATCTCAGATGAAGGACACTTTAAGAAGATGGACTTTGCATTGACCAAATCACAAAGCAGCTTTAGAAATCAGATTTGAAGCTGACAGCTGGCATTTGAGGCTATCAGTATGGATCAGTAGTAGCGATCATTCCATCTCCTATGGCTCTATCCATACACCTTTGCCTTGATTACAGCAGAGCAGTGTCTGATATGAGTAGTGACAGCAATGGAATTTTTGTGTTTAACAAAGCATGAATGCACTGAAGTGGAAATAGGAAGGTTGTTTGATGGACACAGAGTAAGAATTACACACACATATGCATACATACATGTTTACATGTCCTTTGTTTGTATTTGCAGCTACCTCTCCTAAGGTTAATTACTTCCTACATGTTGAAAAATGACTTTCTAGTAAGTATATTTCTAATATGCATAAAGTCCACCCTAACCATTTTTATTGACTTCTGGTACTTGGCCACTCTACTTCCCTAATGAACCCAAGTCTAGGCACCAGATAATTATAGAGAGGTTCTACCAACAACAACCAAAATTCTCCAGACTAGCCGTTCTCCAACTCCAGCTGCTTCTTTTTCTTTTTCTGTAGAAACCACAGTGAAACTCCTTACTCCTTGTTCACATTTGCCTCCCTCAGCCCTCTGCCACTAATCACCTGTGTGACTCTGTGTACTGTGTTGTATCTTGCTTCCTCTTCCTAGGAAACTGGGCAAACGTCTTTCATAGCAAAGATCCTGTCTACATCTACTTACATTACCATACTTAATCAAAACAAAACCTGAGTGTTCTTAAAACTACATATTCCCACACAGGAATACATGTCCCAAGTCCTTATACTAGGCTCACTTTTCCTGTTTCTGGGCTATTGAATCAGTTATTTATTTCAAAGTTTACTTGAGCAATATTTGTGAGATGGTCAAGATTCTTTCCTATGGATTCTTCAAAAACAAAGCTGACAGGGCACTCACTGAGATTGCCCTGATGATTTTACAAATTGACCCTGATCTATCAAAAGTCCCAAATGAACAACCTGTAAATGTTGGACAGTATCTGCCAAGAATTGATTTCATGGCCTCATTTGATGAGAAAATCGGAAGATGCTCAAGTCTATGATATCTAACACTATAGGCTTTGCATAGAAGCTACCCACATCCTCTCATATAATTTAAGTAATTTCTGATTTGCTTATGATACTTAATACAAAGCAAATGCTCTGTAAGTAATTGTTATGCTGGATGGTTTAAGGAAAAATAACAGAGAGAAAATGTCAGTGCATGCTCAGTACAAAAGCAATTAAAATTATTTTCCAACTGTGATTGTTTAAAATATGAGTACAGAAACCACAAAGGAATGAGAGTAACCCAAAAATTTCAAAACATTCTTTGATTTTTCACATCATTATTTGTAGGTAATTTCTAATATAAAGTTGAAAACTCTTTTCAGTTCTTTAAAGAAAGGGTATTCTTATAGAGATATAATTTCAAAAAAATAATAATAGTGAGCATGCAGCCTAACTCTAGTGCCATTGAAAATAACACAAAGAAAAAACTTATGCAGTGTTCTGACCTTTTCAAATCTCAGTGCTACCTATAGGTACCGACATCTAATGAAGCCAACATAGTGGCTTGGAGGTCACTGTCCAAGCATCACCTGAAAGAGTTAATGCAATTTCTAAAAATTCTCTGCTGGTTCCCATGGAATGCATTTGAAATTATTAGTCCTTATGCTGTGAAAGAAACAAAAGCTGAATATATAAATATATTTGCACACGCACATATGTACGCATATGCATGCAGGCGCTGCCTTTTATATATTTTTCCCACTTAGAACAATCCCTGATAATAAATTTTAGGGGTTTGGTCATGGTTGGTGCCAAATGAAAAACAGCATAAGAGGATTCAGGAGAATCTGAATGTTGTGAAGTTTGGGAATTTTAAGTTCCTCCAGAGGTGATTCTGAAGCAGAGGAAACAGTTAATTAAAACAAAAAGAACCTTGAATTCTACGAAGGGGCCCTATGTTGGGAAAAGGATAGGTTTGTGTTCTTCTCTCTCTCTCTCTCTCTCTCTCTCTCTGCCTCTCTAACTGTCTCCCTTCCACCTTCCCTCCCCTTCTCTCCAAGTTTCCAATTTGAATGCTATGTCACATATATCCAGATTGTTTGCATGGCAGAAGGGTGAGTGGAACAACAATAAGAGACACTAAAGTGGCCAGAGTCCAGATTTTATTGTACATAACATGACATGTCCATTCAGCAATAACAATGTTGGTCCTTTGTGTCCTTCTAGGACTGAGACACTTAAAAGAGAGTGAGAGCGGTTAGTCCCCTCTCTCAAAGGGTTATTTATTGGTCTGGACATTTTCCATTTTCTCTTCAATAGTTGTGAACTTCTGTAGAATCCTTACCAGATAAAATGGTAATGCAAAAGCTTTGTGGACATTTCAGGTAAGTGAGAATGAAGTCCCCTGGTCCCCCTCCCCATGCTGAAGCTGCTGTTATGGACAGCAGCCCTCAGAACCCACACTGTCATTTCCCAGAGGTTGTGGGGGGGGAGGGCCTTCTGGCACCTTGCTGCCCCCTGAATTTTGGCATCTGGCTTGATCGAACTACTGCCCAAATACAATAGTGCATTCCTTGCTGATCTGGGGTTTTCGATAAGATCATCTTCCTGAAATACCTTAAATCCTCCTCTCCCTCAGGGCTTCCTAAGTAACTCTTCTGAGGAACTTTCCAAATTACCATTGTTAGCACATCTTGGTGGGCCATCCTGTGATTTCTAGTCACTTAGTAACCTTGCCAAAGGCAATTACATTCCTTCCGCTTCTGCCTATATAGTTGTATAGAAAATTCGAATAAATGGAGACTTTGATCAGAGATACTGTCTTGGTCTTCATTCCTCACGTCCTTGTCCCCTTTTTCATTCCCACTACCCCATTCAGGATCTCTGGTGACAGACCTGTGGGACGGGTCAAGAGGTCATCCAGGAGCACCTTCCTAAAGCACATGGGCTGTTGGCAACTTGTCACACATTGGCAACTTCCGTTTGGCCATGGTGACTTTGTCAAAAATGGAATCATCTCGTCAAGTTACAAAAGAAAATTAGTATCTGTGATCAGAGCAGAACTCCATCTTTAAAAAAGTTTTCTCAGCTGAAGGAAGAAAGGGAAGGAGGAGTACAAGGCTTTGCAGGAAGAAAAAGCATGTACCTCATCCACCCGCTTGACAAGCTTTTATTGAATAAATATTAAAGAAAACAGCTGTGACCAACTTTAGTCCTTGAATGAAAGAGTTTTAAATACTCTGTTTGGCTTTTCATTCGGCAGGTAAATAAAGCACATTTCCTTAAGAGGCCAGATCTAGAACTTAAACTGGAAGCTAAATGTATGGGAGTGTTTGCTAGACTCATGAACAAATGTTAAAATAAATCACAGAAGGACCACGGGCATCTAGACACGTCTGCTTCGTCACTACATATATTATCTTACATTCATCACTCATGGCAACACCCTGAAGGGATTTGCTACCCCCACTCATTTTAACTAAGTAAAATGACATCCAAAGATGTTAAAGAGGTTAAATGGTTTTCTGATGTTTCATTGAATACCTACACACACACATACACACCAAAGGCAAAAACCAACCAACCAAACAAACAAAAAACCCTCACCTCAAAATAGATTTTAAAATGAAAATATTCTGAACCCAATATGAATAACCATGGCCCAGGGAAAAAAGATTCAGATTATCCCAAATTCCATGTTTTTATGGAATTTGGTAATGATTTCATGAAGTTTGATAGTAATAAAACAAGGAAAATCATGAATCAGGACACTTAAAATGCATCAGTAGAAATATCAGATAGGTGAGTTACAGCAAAGCAGAGGCATCTCTGCTGCAAACCTCTGACACTATCTGATAATATTCTTGGCTTTGGATTTTTGTGGAAGCTAGTAACCTGTCAGGTTAATGAATTCCAAAAGGTTTCACCTGGTAGACACAAGGATTAAGAGAAAGTTCAAACAGAGAGATGGGGAAGAAATAGCTATTTGAGGTGCCTAGAGAGAGTCTTAGAAAAATTGTAATCCAGCTCTAGAGCTAATATTTCACCCAATCATTTCAATTCTAATCAGTCAGCTTTGCAGAAAGTTCAGTGTGAATCAGGAATCTTTTCCAGGAAACTTTCTACACACCCCATGCTCCAACCATTTTCTTTCTTCTGGGGAGATAGCTCTGAATGTGAGCCAGATCCATATGTTCCAAAACATACATCCTAAGAATGGATGGGAAATCAGACAACAAGAAAAGCAGGCAATTGCAAAATCAAGAGCCACCGGTGTTTAAACATGGATAAAAGTGATAATTCCATGCTTGGTTTTCCAGATCTGTTTGCCATATCACTAGGAATTTCTGAACTCCTAACGTCAGACTTCCTTTATCATAACAAAGAATGAACCAGTTGGCATTAGAAGAGATTGTTGGTGCCTTGAATTTTTGCTTATTTCATAATTTCAAGGCGCTGTTCTTGTGCTGTCAACTTCATTTCACACACACCGGAGCAGGGACAATCCTAGACAGTGGATGTCATGTGGGGCTTGCCCCAGGAAAAGCTGAATATTGGATTTTTGGAACTCTAACCTTTCATTATTTTCATAATTCTCTTTGAAGTCCCCAACTTACCTTATCTCTAATTTAACCCAGCACAGTTTTCTCCATTCTGCATACTCTTAAAAAAAGGCATGGACATATCATTGTTCAGAGATGAGAAGCTGCAAAGTGAGTTTCACATTCTTTCCATGGTAGCTGATTGAATGTAAAAGTGGAACTGCAGTAGAATTCTAGTTAAAAAGAAGGCTGTCACCCTGAAGATGTTGAAAATTATACAAAATATATATACCAGCGATAGTATATACATACCAAGTGAGATATATACACACACATTATATATATATATATATATATATATATATATATATATATATATATATATATATATATTTACCAAGTGATAGATGAGTCTATCATCTTTTGTCTTAATCCAGTCTTAGGATATTTTGGATATATTTTTTTATAAGTCTATTTTGGGAAGCTAGCACTTCCAAGTATTAAAGAATTCTTTATAAAAATGTATTATAATATACACTACATAGTCAACCCAAATTCATATGCTGAAAGCCCTAACTCCACTGTCTGGAATGTGACTGTTTGATAGGGCATTTGAAGACATAGTACAAAAATGACCTCATATGCATGAATGTGCAATCAGTATGACTAGCAGGCTTACAAGAAGAGGAAATGAGGAAGCCCAAACCCACAGGTTGCAGCAAAGTTCTTTACTCTGGGAGGAGACATGGCATTGTCTCTTCCCTTAAGAGTTAACCCAGTTGGATGTGGTGGTACACATATGTAATCCCAGCACTCAGGGAGGCAGAGGCGGGTGAAGCTCTGTGAGTTTGAGGCCAGCCTGGTCTACAAAGGGAATCCAAGACAGTCAAGGCTACATGGAGAAACCCTATCTCAAAAAAAAAAAAAAAAAAAAAAAAAAAAAAAAAAAAAAAAAAAAAAAAGAAAAGAAAAGAAAAGAAAAAGAAAAAAAGAAAGAAAAAGAAAAAAGGAAGGAAAGACGGGCTGTTTCCAGCTTCTGGCTATCACAAATAAAGCTGCTACAAACATGGTTGAGCAAATGTCCTTATTGTGTACTTGAGCCTCTTTTGGATATATGCCTAGGAGTGGTATGGCTGGATCTTGAGGAAGCTCTATTCATAGTTGTCTGAGAAAGCGCCAGATTGATTTCCAGAGTGGTTGTACAAGTTTACATTCCCACTAGCAGTGGAGGAGGGTTCCCCTTTCTCCACAACCTCTCCAGCATGTGTTGTCACTTGAGTTTTTCATCTTGGCCATTCTGATGTGTGTAAGGTGAAATCTCAGGGTTGCAGATGCCCCTCAACTGAAGAATGGATGCAGAAATTGTGTTACATCTATACAATGGAATATTACTCAGCAATGAAAAATAAGGAAATCATGAAATTTGCAGGTAAATGGTGGAAACTGGAAAGGATCATCCTGAGTGAGCTGTCCCAGAAGCAGAAAGACACACACGGTATATACTCACTCATATAGACATGTAATATAGGATAAACCTACTAAAATCTGTACATCTAAAGAAACTAATCAAGAGAGAGGATCCTGACTAAAATGCTCAGTCCCCATCCCAAAAGGCAAAAAGGAAGGACATCGGAAGAAGAATAAAACAGGAAACAAGCTAGGAACCTGCCACAGAGGGCCTCTGAAAGGCTCTGCTCTGCAGACTATCAAAGCAGACGCTGAGATTTATGGCCAACTGTTGGGAAGAGTGCATGGAATCTTGTGTAAGAAGTGAGAAATAGTAAGAGCTGGAGAGGACAGGAACTCCACAAGGAGAGCAACAGAACCAGAAAATTTGAACACAGGGAACTTCCCAGACTCATACTCCAACCAAGTACCATGCATGGAGATAACCTAGAACCCCTGCACAGATGTAGCCCATGGAAGTTCAGTGTCCAAGTGGGTTACATAGTAATGGTAAGAGGGACTGCTTCTGACATAATCTGATGGGCCTGCTCTTTGATCACCTCCCCCTGAGGGGGAGCAACCTTACCAGGCCACAGAAGATGACAATGCAGCCACTCTTGATGAGATCTGATAGAGTAAGATCAGAAGGAAGGAGAGGAGGACCTCCCCTATCAGTGGAGGAGGGGCATGCATGAAGAACAGGGAGGGGGGGCCAGGAAGGGAGGAGGAAGGGGCTTATGGGGGGATACAAAGTGAATAAAGAGTAATTAATAACAAAAAGAAGGAAAGAAGAAAGGAAGAATTAATTCAGACAGAGAGGGCATCAGATACATTGGAATTGGAGTTATAGATGTTCTGAACTATGATGTGGGTGCTGGGTATCTAACCTGGGTCCTCTGCAAAGACACCAAGTGCTCTTAACTGCTGAACCATTTCTGCAGCCTTGCAGAATGGCTATTCTAACTGCATAGAAGTTCGTGGAGATGTAGAGGCTGTGGGTCTGGTTAAGTTTAGTGTGCTATATTCATTTTATTTGCCAATTTTTAAATAATAAAGTTTATAATAATAATTTATATATAAAAAAAGTTAATCCAGGAAGGCAAGTAAATCAAATGGCCAAAGAACCACCCCTCATAGGGTATACCCTCAGAGGGTATACCTATGCTATGCTAAAGAGATACCAGAAATAATTATCCCTTCTATGTGGTAGTATAAGTTTCCTCCTCAGTCTCACCCCAGTGCAGTTAGTCCAACACTGTCATAGTGATCTTTTGGGCCAGCCTGCCTTTCTGAGTCAGAAAGTTATACTTTTTCCTTTTTCTTCTTTCTCTCTAAACGTCTCTTCTTTTCTCTTTTTCTTTGGGGTGCTGGCCAGAGCCCAGGTATGCTTCTTCTGGTAATTGGGTCTTTTTTCATCTTTTTTTTTTTCTCTCAGGTTTCCTTCCCTATGTGTCTGACCACAAAGCATGGTTTTTTTTGTTTGTTTGTTTTGTTTTGTTTTAATTTCTCTTCTCCATCTTCCTTCTCTGGATACCTGGCTAAATTTACAGATTCTCAGCCATTGGGTTTTTCTTTTAACTCCAATAAAGTAGTCTTCCAGTTTCCCTTTGAATCTCACTTTAAATTCTTTTATCAATGAGACTAAAAAAACAGGAAGGGACTGTGATTTTTCCAAATAATTCTAGATGGTGGGAGAATACAATGTGAACACAAAGATGACAAAATGTATATCTATAAGCTAAACGAAGAGAGCTTAGAAGAAACCTCACCATCTACACCATGGTCTCAGTGTTTCAGTTTCCGCAATGGAAACCCCTCTTGGTTCAGATGCCTGTATGGTATTTTACAGGCAGCTCTGATAAAATAATGCAATGATTTGATGACTCATTGTCACATGTTGCAGCCCTTTCTATGAAAATTTCAGAAGGACAGGCACAGTTACAGACCATCAGGAAGGCTAAAGTAAATTTACAAATATATATCAAGTTGGCAATATCCACAGAGCAATAGTCAGCTCATCTGACTGGGTACAATTTGCATTTCTATGGCTAAGAATTATTGGCCTCACTCCCAGTATAGTGCAATTTATAGAGCTATAAAGTAGTTGAAAGACAATGAAAGGCAGAGCTAACCCAGGATTTGTGGGTAGGATAGTTGGCAAGGTCTCATTGTCTACTTAAAGTCTTATCCAGTTTTTACAAATAGAAACAAACTAGGGTATACAGAGAAAACTGAGGCTTGTTGCTTCCCCCTAAAATGAGAAAGGAGATGCAATTATCTCTGCTCTGAGCTGTCTTGTGTTCATTTAGGTTTCTATCTATAGTCAGTCCAGTCTTGGGGTGTGGCTTGACTATATATGTATATGTGTGTGTGTATATACATACATCTACATGCTAATCACAAAAGAGTGGATCTTGCTAGGGGTCTATACCAGAATCTGACTTCTAATATCACTTGCTGTTCTAGTGTCTGTGCTATAAGGCAGGGGAAAAAATAAGGAAATTCCTAGTTTCTCTCAAAAGCAGCATGGAAACCAGGCCCTAGGGCAGAGCTTTTTGAAGCACACATTCCCTGTGCTTTTCAAACTCCAAAGTCAAGAATTGTTGCTTTAAATTTTCTATGCTCTTTTTTCTTTGCCATCCCTCCTGGAGGTACTGAAACCAAAATGCAGCAATGGAGAATGAATATACTGGGTGATAGGGCATTGGCATCTGATAGTGTATTCAAATACTTCTATTGTGAATTTAATATACACTAAACTCTTTGCTAAGCAATTTCATATACCCCCTTATTTAATCCTCGCAGTGATTCCTTATATGGGGCCATTTTATAATTCAAGGAGAAAACCTTGCCTTATGGGAAGGAACGATGCCAATCAACAGCAGAGATGCGGCATAACTCCACACTGCTAACCAGAAGCCCAAAGAGACTGTTTATCTTTCAGGGATCTGAAGTCAGGTCAACCCAGATTCTTGGCTTCTACATAGAAAAGAATTTCAGGACTAGCCGGCGTGAGGCAGAGCTGGAGTTCATTAGATATTTTCAGTGCACATAGGGTTAAGAAAAATAAAGGCTTACTTCATGAGAAAAGTAAGGGCATGAGTGTGTCTCTCTGAGTTCCTTTGCTGCTTACAACAGTGACATATAGCCCTTAGGTTCAGTTTTAAGGTACTGTATACAAACTGTTGCTAAAAGACCTAAATAAATCATAGAGTGGTTCCTGAGTGGCCCCTGACATAGTACAATTGGTAAAACTCCAGATTACAGTGGTACAGGAAGGCAAGCATTTCTGTAAACAAATTGTCTCGTTTGATAGTCCCAGAAAATCTCCAGAAGGCATCAGGCCCTTACCTGAGGACATATACAGTCAAGCTATGAGTTTGGGTCTTCTGTTCCCATATAAAGTAGTTACATGCAAAAGGAGCATTGCCTATATCAGCATCTGCCACATCAAAGGTTACTGATTGTACTGGACTTCTTGTTTTCTGCTGGCAATAAACTTCACTAGAGCCTGGAATAAGAGGCTCCTTTCTCTTTTGTGTCCTCTCGATTTTTCCTGTCTTACCATCCTGCCTCAGTTGGTACCAGGCTCTGTGCATAGTTTTGTATAACTTCTAAATTCATTTTAACCCCGTGTGATACTTGTTGGCTGCTTCCTGCTGAGAGAAGAAAGTCTGGGCATATGCCATCCATTGTCTTTCTCTTATGTACTTTAAAACAGAAAAAAAAAAATTCTTGAAATGTTGTTCTGATTGGTCTCCACGGCCCCATTCAGCACATGTCTCCTTAGTTTGATGATGAGAAAAGCATTTTGTGAGGTACTTCTTTGGTTTTCGATATGTACACTCACCTTACTCTAGATGTCATTTCCCAAGATTCTGTGGGTAGGCTTGGTCTGCGGAGTCATTTATCTGGCAGTCTTCTCTGTCACTCGTGTGGCTGTGTTCACCTGGGATAAAGGACCCAAGGAGGCCTCATCAATGTGCTTTGGATGTACAGTTGCTTTGTCGAGTTCCCGTCTATAGAGCATCTCCCTAGTGCCTTGTTCTCCGGGGACTCCCCATATGGTGGAGAGAGTATGCCTCGCCGTGTGCATGGAGGCAGAGCTTTAAAGTAAACTACAGAGACTTCCCAGCCTCTCATGTAACACAGCTCCTCTGAAGTTTCTCCAAAGAAGTCTCACAGCCAGCACAGAGCCAAAGAAGAGCAAACAGACTCCAGCTCCCCACAGAAGGAATTTCTGAGGTCGTATCTGCACTGCACAAGCACAAGCAGAAATGCTTTCTCTACCAGCATCTCTGGTTGGCTACAGCTGGATAAAGCATTGTAAGAAGTCAATTTCTTGAAACTATTTCTTTGATTAAAAGTCTCAGTGGTTCTCACAGCAAACAGATAAGCTTCTCACTGTATCTTATTCTGATGTTTAAAAGTGTTTTGTGACAAGTCCACACTATAACAACTACTTCGTGACCTGTCTTCTTCCTTCTGCCTAATTCACTTGTCCAACCCCCTAAACATCCCAGCCTCATTTTTTGAGTCTACAAACTAGAAAAAAGTATTTCGGATGTTCTCCTAAAATATAAAACTGAGCAATATTCCTTTCATTCTATCCCATAATGGCAATGCTTGGACAGTGATTGCCACTAATTCCAGGAGGAAATAACCCCAGTTATTAGAATGATACCTGCAAATAGGTTATTGTAACCTAACATTGATCTGGTAGTTGTAAGTTGACTCATGTGTCCACATAGTCTCTGATGGCTCTTTATTAGATCCTACTTATTTTGAAATCTGCTTTATATTAAAAACAAGTAGGTAATCAATAGAAAAAGTCCTTACTCATCACTGCCACAGAATATTCCAAGCAGGCTTCTCTTTTATAATTTTACATAAATATTTATTGTTGTGGCAGGTCCCAGGTCATTTTAGTCAAAGTTATGAAGTGTGACATATAGAGACATCACATTCAAAATGACACTGTCCAGCATTCTGATTTACACAAGAAACTTTCCCAGAATCCACAGTTCGTGCACACAGCACCTGCACAGCTCTTTAGTGATGGGTTTTATTTAATAAATAAGTCAGATTTGTCAAAATGATGTATATTGGAAAGTATTCTTCAGAACATAAGAGAAAGGACAGGAGCAACAGTATTTCACACCTGATATTCTTGTATCTAGTGCCTTTTATTTTTAGCTAGTTTTCCCAAAACACTCATAGAACCTCCAAAAAGACACTAGAAATTGGGCCATTCTTCTTGTAAACTGTAAGTGTTGCCATTCATCATCTGTTTGGAATATTGAATGTAGCACCATATATCTGCTTCATTGCTCTTAAGTAGCAGCTGTCAAACACTAGTGGTGCCAATCATGAAAGAGGTTAGACTTTGTACTGATTATCAAGAGCTCAAAATAATCTAGTTTGTTCATTTTAGGCAATGTTCCCCTAATGCAGAGTTCAAGAGCAAAACAACTCCTAATCCAGTTTGATCCACCTCAAAAATAGTTGAACTCAGTAAGTTCTGGCATGATTTAATGAAATATTTCTGTTTTCCTCCTAAAAAGGTAAAAACCTCAACTACATCGAAGGTTTTACTAGAGAAATTATTTAGGATTGAAATGAGTAATAAGTGATATTATGGGTATATCTGTGTTTGGGGTATGTTGTGAGTGTTAGTAATCGTAGGATTTATATAGTAGATTAGTCAAAATGATGTATATCGAACAAAGAGGTAGGGACTTGGAAGAGAGGAGAGAGGGGGAGGCTATGATCAGGATGTAAAGTGAATAAGTAAATTAATTTTCAAAAGAATGTAAGAGAAAGGACAGAGGCTAGTGTAAGTAATAAGTATTATTTGGGACTATGTGTATGAGTGTGTGTGTGGATATGTGTATAGAGGCCATAAGGCAATAAATACAAGGTGTCCTTCTTTATCAGTCTCTAATGTGTCCCTTGAGACAGAGTCCCTCACTGAACCAGAATGTAGGCCGATGGTCAAAAAAAAAAGAAAAAGAAATTCCATTATCTTCTGGCCTTTTCTCCTCCACAGACCTGCAGCTGGGCATTTGAACTCAAGTCCTTCCTTTTTCTGTGCTGCAAGCACTTTAGCACTTTTACCTTCTGTGCCATTTCCACAACCAACATTTTATTTGTTTGTTTGGTTTGGTTTTAGTTTTTTTCAAGACACTGTTTCTCTGTCACAGACTCGCTTTGTAGACCTGGCTGGCTTTGAACTCCCAGCCATCTGCCTGCCTTTGCCTCCTAGAGTGCTGGGATTAAAGGTGTGCACACACCTTTAATGCCCGGCTCACAACTGACATTTTAAAAGCACTGACATATCTATCGTAATATATCCAAAGAAACCAATCACGAATGTATGTGTGTATGCATATTTTATTCACTTAATATAACTCTTAGTTGTGATTAAAACTGCAATAGAACAGATTGTAAATTCCTGGACTTCCTTGAATCACAGACTGCTTGGTTATGCCCAGATAAAAAGGAGAATTTTATTTTTTTAGTCCAAATACTAAGATATGTGGGTTCTTATAAGCCTTGTATCCTTCCAGGTGTTCATTTCAGAAATAAATACTGCCTGACCTTCCAGCCCATGTTTCCTTCTTTACTTTGGACTATATTTTGCAAACACATCACTCCCTCACTCACCTTGGATTTATTTTGGCTCCTCAGTCACACTGAACTCATTTTTTCATTCCAGCCTTGTTCCTCTTCCACATGAAAATACTCTTTCCTCAGATCTTTTTACAACTGGTTTCTACCCTTTTAATCCTACCTCTAATGTCACCCATACACAGAGTTCTGAATAAGGCTGTGGTGGTTTGAATGAGAACACCTCTGATAGACACACACACACACACACACATACACACACACACACACACACACACACACACACACACACGGAGCCTCATGTCTGTGAATACTTGGATTGGAAGGACGGGGAGGTGTGACCTGCAGGTGTTTCACTGATTCAGGTCTGGGGTTTTGAAAGGTGCATGCCATTCCCAGGGTGTCCTCTTTGCCTGCTGCCTTCCATTTGAGATGGGAGCTCTCAGCTTTCCCGGTGCCATGCCTGCACTGCACCGCCCTAAATATTAACTCTCTAGAAGTATAAGCACAATTAAATGCTTTCTCTTGTAAGTTGCCTTGGCCATGATATTTTATCCCAGCAGCGGAAAAGTAGGCAATACAGATGCCAAATTCTCAGGAAGCTGGCAATAGAAACAGATAGAATTTATTGCGATCCCCATTCATATTCATGCATGTGCTCATGCACATATGTGTTTGCATTCACACAAATGTGCAGGCAGGCAGAGTCTCACGGTCTTCCTTATTAACTTTTGTTAATCTCTTCAAAGCTTTATTATTGTGATAGTACCAGCCCTTGTTTATTCTTGCCTAGCTTGCTAATGCCTGGTGCCTAAAATGTACTTGGTGTATGTTGATAATGTAAACGTATATGGAACAAAGTATGGATGACGAGACCAACAGAGATGTGTCTTCCAGTTCAAACTGTATTTTCCAATCAGTTAATGCATATGAACTTATATTATTAAAGATGACATAGTATATATAAACCCTCTATCTAGTAAATGTTTACATGCTGTTTTAATGTCTCACCTTCCTTGTGGTGAGCTGAAGTTAAAGCATAATGTGAGAGCTGAATAACTCAACTCAAACAGGTATAATGCACAAAAAAAAAAAAAAAAAAAAAGATGTTGGGAGAGTTTATTTTATTGTATTTTTTAAATTTATTTTTTTTATTAATTACAGTTTATTCACTTTGTATCCCAACTGTAGCCCCCCTCATCCCCTCCCAATCCCACCCTCCCTCCCTCTTCTCCACCCATGCTCTTCCCCCAGTCCACTGATAGGGGAGGTTCTCTTCCCTTTCCATCTGACCCTAGCCTATCAGGTCTCATCAGGACTGGCTTCATTGTCTTCGTCTGTGGCCTGGTAAGGCTGTAACCCCCTCAGGGAGAGATAATCAAAGAGCGGGCTACTGAGTTCATGTCAGAGACACTGTTGGGAGAGTTTTAAACTTAGTTCCCCACCAACACACTCTTAATTATCAAAATGCTTCTCGGGTTTTGGGTATGGCCAAAGGGACAGGGATTAGAAAAGAAATTCTGAAGGGAATACTATTTGACAAAATCTATGTTAAAAGACAATGAACAACAAATAAGTTGCTTGGATTAAGGGTTGAGAAAGACATGATGTATTGGAGAATTTGGTCCATGGTGATGAAATGAGTCTTTAGAGATTTCAGCAAGCAAGACATATAAATAGCCAGAGTTTTCACTCCTTACCCACTGTTCTCCACATGTCTGTTTCTGGCAATTGAATTAGCAACTGGGAATTGTATGTATTAGATAAGAAATCAGTGATTAACATGCCATTATTAAAATTCAGTGCTCTAAACTCAGGTGTCATTTTACCTGACAATTTTACCTGTCATTTTACCAAACAACTTTACCAATTGTCGGATCATGTTGGATTCTTACGTATTTCCACAGACTCTTCCTTAATTCTATCCTAAAATTTTATGATGCACTCCTGACAGCTGTACTCTGAATTCTGTCTCCAAGGATTAACACTCTATAATGGTAACGTACCCCAGGCAAGGCACATTGACAGTCTGAAAGCCTATGTTTACATTTCCTCATAGCCAACTGGCAATTCTGGAAGGGCCTATTTATGCAGGCCTACTTATATCTACCTATCAATTATTTATTTAATGTGCATGAGTGTTTTTCCTACATGTATGTATGTGTACCACATTCATGGCTGGTGCCTATGGGAATCAGATGATGGTGTTGGGTTCTCTGGAACTGGAGTTACAGATGGTTGTGAGTCACAGTGTAGGTTCTGGGTATGTAATCCCTTTTCTCTGCAGGAACAAGTGATCTTATATGCTAAGCCATCCCTCCTGTCCATGTGTGGCTTTCTTCTGTGTACGCTTTTCTTTGACCCTGCCAGTTATTTTGCAGCTGAATTTATTAAATGAGAATAATGACCTTTTAAAACATTCCAAGACCCTTTCATAGTCACTGACTCTTAATTCAGCCACATTTTGCTATTTAGCATTAGATTCCACAGGACTGGGATTACGACCACCTAGTGTGCTAAAGTAAGAATGAGAGTAGCTGGCACCCAGAAGACCATTGTTTTGGGTCAACTTGATATAACTAGTCACCTGAGAAGAGGGACCCTTACTTGAGAAAATGCCTCCATAAGATCTTCCTGTACACAAGCCTGTAGGGTATTGTCCTAATCAGGGATTGTGGGAAGGCCCAGCCCATTTCTGGTTGTTAACAACCCTGGCCTGATATTCCTGGGTCTTCTAGGAAAGCAAGCTGAGCAAACAAGCTAGAAGGAGTAAGACAGAAAGCAGCACCGCCCCTTCATGGCCCCCACATCAGCTCTTGTCTCCAAGTTCCTCCCAGGTTTAAGTTTCTGCCTTGGATTCCCTCACTGATTAAGGATAAGTAAGCCAAAGTAAACACTTTACCCTCCAAATTGCTTTCGATTGTGGTGTTTCTATCATAGCAACAGTAGCTCTCTGACAAAAATTAGCACCTGGGTAGTAGGATATTGCTGTGACAGACTTGATCATGTTGTTTTGGGAAAGATTGTGGAAGGATTTTGGACCTTTGAACTAGAAAAACCATTGACTGTTCAAAGCGTGTTGATCTGTTCTATGGAAAATCGGAAGATAAGGGTGTTGAGAAGAATGCAGAAGATGGAAGCCTGGCTTGTGGAGCTCCAGAGTAAAGTGTGAGAGTGACACAATGACTCTTTGGGGCCATTGCAGAGTTTGAGTTAAGGATCTGTGGTTGCTGTCAGCTGGGCCTGAAGAAATGGCTGCGATTTACAAGATACCTGAAACCCTGAAATAAATTCTGTCCTTTCTGGGACAATTGATGCTGGTCTGCTGGAGCTGAAAAATTAGTTACGACTAAAAGGAGACTCACATCACTGAGGTGAAATCTCCTGGAAAGTGTTTCCTCAGGGTCAATGTGTGTTAACCACGTTCCAGAGGTGGGTTAGGTTGCACCTCGTGAAGGCAGCCAAACTTGCTTGTTTGTAAAAGTCTTTCAGGTGGCACAGGTTTTGAAGGCATGCACAGGTCGTGGGAAGCAGCTAAGGCTTGGCCCTATCAGAGGCCACAATAGGCCATTAGTGAAGGTGCAGCCTCGTGGAAAGTTAAAGCCTCAGGAGGGAAGGGGTCACGCTGAGAAGTTGAGGCCTGGCACCATGAAGAGAGTTCAGGGGAATCTATTAGTGAGAGGGAAGCCCAGTTGGAGCAGAAGATGCCATTGTTTGGGAGAAACCTGTATAATGAAACAACCACTGAGGACAGCAGCAGCCATGGAGTAAGCCAAGCCTGAGTCTTGGACAAGCTGTGTGTTATGCCAGAGAAGTAACCCTAGCTCTTTGGAAAACTCCAGAAAATGGTGAGTGAACCCCAAGACATTGGACACCAAGTTATTTCGACTGCTGGAGTTTGATTTTACTTTGTTCAGATGGTGACTGTGCTCTAGTTCTTCCCTTTTGAAATAAGAAAGGTTTAATTTGTTTTGATTTTTATGGGATCACACAGATATGAGATTTGGAACTTTTAAAAGAGAATTTGGATGTTTAGAAAAGATTGAGTTTTTAAAGAGCCTGAACTTTTAAAGCATTTGAATTTGTAAAGACTGTAGGACTGTAATAGGTTTTATATTATAATAATAACACGAGATCTTGGGGACTACAAGAAAGGAAAGTTTATCCTTCGGAAGTGATTTGTTTGCGGTTCAAGCTGACGAGGAGTCAATTGTCTGGCTAGCTTACATAAAATTGATACAAGCTAGAGTCACCTGAGAGGAGAGGACCTCAGTTAAGAAAATACCTCCATAAATTCAGGCTGCCACAAGCCTGTAGAGTATTTTCTTAATTAGTGATTGCTGGGGGAAGGTTCAACCCATTGTGGGTGATGTCATCCCTGGGCTGATGGCCCTTCGGTTCTATAAGGAAGCAGGCTGAGCAAGCCATGAGGTGCAAGCCAGGAAGCAGCACCTCTCTGTGGCCTCTGCATCAGCTCCTGCCTCCAGCTTCCTGTCAGGCTTGCTTCCTGTCCTCCTTGGCTTCCCTCAGTTGGTCATGCTATTTGATCATAGCAATAGTAACACTAAGACAACTGTCAATATAAATTACTATGAAGAATGAATGAAAAAATAGAATTGTACAATTTTTGTTCTTTCAGTCATGCAGCCTTTTACTGAACCAAGCTCACTCCCTGCCCCAACACAAGCAGCTATTGTCTGGTGGGGAAAGAAACATACAAGCTGGCCATTATATTGTGAGCTGATAGGAACAGCATTAAAAACATAAGCCAAATGATGAGGGGTAGAGACAAAGTCTGTAAATTATATTGCTGAATAAGCAGTTTGTGACTGACCAGGATAGGCAACTTACAGCATCTGGACTCGATCATTTTGCTGGAGAAGGTAAGAGCTATTTAAAGAGCTATTCGGTAAAACTTGGTGTGGTGTATCTATTGTCTGTTTAGCTTGTTCAGCTCTGCAGGCGGCAGTCCAGTGCTGGGGGCAACTGCTTTGAAGCTGTGGAGAAATACAGCTTTTGGTGTAGTGTTGGGCTCTGGACATCCATGGCAGCAGTTTCGTATTTCTTGTTGCCAATCCCAAGGCACCTCCATGTGAGAGCCTATTGTTGACAGGGTCATTACAGTAAGATAAAAACAGAGTTGGCCAATTCTGAAAATATAAGGCATCTATTATTTGCCATTTGGCTTTGCACTATTCTGCAAGAGACATTTCCCTCCTCTATGTTGTAAGCCTCAGTATTAACCACAGAGAAATTTCTGCAGTGTTTGGACTGAGGAAGTAAAACGGCAGCCACGTGTACATAAATGAATGGCAAAACACACCTGCCAGAGAAGGCTACCCCTGGCTGTGAGCTTTGTTCTCATTGGTGCTGACACATTACTAGGGAAACACCTGTGCCACCGCTCCTCTCCCACCTTTCCAGTTCCTAGACCAGGAGTTGATGTAGCTATTTCTAGAAGGAGCCAGCTTCTTCACCTGGCAAGAGTCAGGTTACCCAACATTTCAGGATGGAGACATATCTTTCTGAGTTCCTTGGCATCCACCTTATCTTTCATAGCCATTTCTCTATCCTGACCTAGTGGTGTATGTTCAACACCAGACAGAGACAATATACTAAACAGAATTTTTTTTCTCCAGCTCCTAAAATGTGCCATGGCTGACCCTGGAATAAATTGCCCATATATAGCAATTGCAACAGTTGGGCCTCTCTGACCAAATCATGGCTCATTCATGACTCTTTGTATTTTATGTTTATATTAGAGTCAGGTACTTATTAAGTGTGCCCTAAATAAGAATCTCTGTACCACACAATAGCTTAAATGCAAGATCTTCTTCAATCTTAATAATTATGTAATGAGGAAATGGTACTGTTATTATTCCCAATATGCAGATAAAAGTGTTGAACATAATCAACTCAACAAAGATATAATTTATCTAGAGTTGTTACAGTTTGGATATAGTTTCATTGTCTCCTAGGGACTATTGTAATCATAGGCTTTGTCACCATGATACCACTGTTGAAAGATGCCCAGGAAACCTTTAAAATGGATGTCAGTGCAAGGTCATTCGGTCACTGGGGCATACTTGTGAAAAGTAATTCTCATGAAACTCCTATAGTTTTTATGATTATCATTAAAGGCTAAAGCTGACCTTACTTAGCTCTTTCCTTCCCAGTTCCATATACCATCCTCTTGATTGGACAGACACTCCTACCATGGATATTTCCCTAGAGATGACCCAGCCACAGACCACCTCATCAAAGACCCTATACTGTTTTATTTAGACTTTGAACCTCCAGACCTAAAAGGTAGAAAATTCTCTCTTCTTCATAAGTATCTGCAATATATTTCACACTCTCAGAGGCATAGCATTGGAAATGTGGTAGATTTATTCTGACTAACACAAATAAATGACTGAGTAGCAAATCTGAGACATGACAACTAAGCCTGGCAATATTCAATCACTACTTGTACTTGAAGTTACAGAGAGACTATGCAAATGGGGTGCCAGGCTCTTGAGGTCCAATCCAGTGGGACCACTTCTTGAAGATGACTTGGGGTTACAGAGCCAGTCTCCTTCAATGACTTGAACATGAATGCAAATATTTCTACATATAGGTTTGTTTGGGCGCTAAATGAGTTGATATGTCCAAAGCGCTTTAAAAAACAAGCCTGATAAATACAAATATCATTTTGTTTACCCCCTCCAAACTCCTTATTAAGCAGCTTAGCATCTCCAGACCTTCCAGTTGCTCAGCTATAAGTCTGTTATTTTATTACCTATCACACAGTAACTTACTCAGTCTGATATACTGGTTCCCCCTATCCTAACTATCCCACTTTATGTCATATTTCCTTGTCTTCCTATTATTTTTTATAGTTAATAAACCACTAAAATTTTAATTAGTTCACCATTGCTGACATATTATCTGAATTGTCAAAAAGCCTACTACAGTAATTTTTAACCAAATGGGTATCAAGAAGTTCATCTGAACAACACTGAGATTTTCAAATAGGGATGTATACTGAAATGGTTTTGTTGTTTCTTCTTTTCCTAAGCTTTTCTCTTTTCCTTGATTTATTGTAGTGCTGGCCATCAAGCCCAGGACCTTCTGCATGTAAACCAATACTCCACTGCTTAACCACATCCCATCCCATCCCACTTATTTCACTTGTGGTTGTCAGTTGAGATCACTGTCTGTTATCATCAGTCCGTCCACTCATAGTACTAGTTAGCTGAAAATTACTTATCAAGAGTAAGAACTGTGCAAGCAGTGTGAGCCTGAAGTATCCCTACTTAATTGCTACTGAATTTCTTCTATAAAGCTTTCCATGTGTTGCAGTAGATGAGTTGCTTTTTTCATACTAGGATAGCATGAGCAAGGCAACTTACAGAAGACAGAGTTTAATTTGAGGCTTATAATTTTATAGAGGTAGACGTCAAGGCTGTCAGGGTGGGGAGCATGGCAGCATACATGACACTGGAATAGTAGCTGAGAGCATATATCCTGAGATACAACCACAGTCAGAGAAAGAGAGACTGGGAATGGGAAAAGTCATTTGAAATCTCAAAGCTTAGTCCCAGTGATATACCTTCTCCAATAAGGCCACACCTCCTAATCCTCCCAAAATAGTTTACCAACTGGGAACCAAGCGTAAGCCTGTGGAGACCATTCTTACTCAAAATATGCTGTGTATTCATTCATTTCTCTGGTTGCAGTTTTATTTTATGTGTATGTTTTTTTTTTAATTCTTGGCCTTTTAATCTCAATTTTCAACCTGAGTTGTATGGCTTATTATTATGTGAGACCTATTAATAATGACTCATGGGACAGTCTGCATTCTTTCTCATGCTGCAGACCAAAGATCAATAGTTATTATTTTCAGATCCTAGACATAAGAAACCTGGGAAAATATTGTCTGTCAAAATTCCAGCTTATTTTTTGTGTTACAAATCGGCATTGATATAAGTAAGGAGACATAAATTCAGATAGAGGTATATATACCTCTGTTTACACTAAATGATTTCTGTATAATAATTACTTTTCACACATTGACCTTGTGCTATAATTCTGAAGAACCTAATAAAACTGAAGGGCAATTTGCTTTTCACAAGAAGAGAAGTAGGAAATTGCATTTAAAACAGAGAAAATTAGAGAAGAAATGTAGTTATTTCACTGTCTTCCACAGTACAAAGGTGTCAAATGAAAATGTGAGCTGTGCCTGTCTGTAGACAGGCAGACACTGCTCCCTCTCCACCCTCCATGTGTCTATAAGGCCTGCAATGCTGAGTTACCTCACTGTTCTCACAGTCAGGGAAATATAACAATTGCTTTATAATTTTCAACATCTATTTTCTCAAATCCAGTACCAATGCATTTAAGAGTATAGGAAAGAATGACTTTAATTTTTATTAAGAAACAGATGTCTAGGTCTTCAACTGCCAGGACTTTACCTTATAAGAAATCAAATAAAGTGACTTCATCAATAATAAGGTGATGTGGAATGAACACACTTTTCCCATTTTTGTACAATTGGCCTCACAGTTTCAGAGAAGGCAGTAAATTGCATGCCTAAGTTCACTGGATGCTATAAAAATTTTAGTATAACCCCTGGAAGAAATTGTCTGATGATACTATAAGGAGTGTTGACCTAACACATCTTTTGAAATTCAAGATGTACGTTTGCTACTGTTTCCTTCAAGAAATCTTGCTTCCTTACACTGTGCCAACCCACCCATCTGTTTACCTGTGTGTAGCTGTACACAGTGTGGAAGGTGTAACTCTCCTGAGGTTTTTCTATTGCTCATACCATGGTCATGTCCAGGAATGCACCCGAATCTCTTTTAGATCCCTGAGCATGTGTCTGGCACACAGTCAGAACTTACCCAACAGTAAACTGGATGTAATCTTAACATTGATTAACAGTTCAAAGACTCAGAAATGGGGCTGGAAAATAGATAGGTAGGATAAGCACCTACCGTGCAAGCAGAAGCTCTTGCATTCAGACCTCGAAGGCCAACATAAGAGAAGTAGGTGGGCGGCATACAATTCAAACCTAGCTTTGAGGGCTGAGACAGGTCATCCCTGGAGCTTACTGGCCAGCTACTCTAAGTTAATGTTGAGAGAGTTCTAGCTGAAGTATCTCACCCTGTCTTAAAATATAAGGGGGTCATGATAGAGAAAAGTACTTGAAAACAACTTTTGGTCCTAAGCACACATACGTACATATATACCTTCTCACACACTCACATGTACACATACTCATACAAACACACACACACACACACACACACACACACAAACACTTTAAAAAAAATTTTTTAAAAGGTCTACATCTCCCACACAGCAATCAAAGGAGTGTCAATATATAGAGATGATAGAGAGTCTAGATATTCAATTTAAGGTTAAAACTATTACAATCTAGGAAAACTTTCCAATGTTTACTTACATATTATTTTCTATTGCTTAATGACAAATTACTGCAATGAAGAGGCCCGTGACACCTCCTGCTTGTGATCTCACAGTCCTGCCCATCATGCTGCCTGGTGGGTATTTTTAACTCTGCTTACAGCTCATGTGACAGAAGGCAATGCACTGTTTAGGTTGTGCTTTAACCTGGCTGATGAGAGGAAGAATCTAATGCCAAACTCCTCTGAGTCCTACATTCAGGAGTGAAGATCTCTCACTTCATGCAATAGGAAAGATACACAAAGATCCCTGTGAGCTACTCTCTTATTTGCTTTGGCTTCCTTTTGCAATAACCAAACATCATGGCTACTTTATAAATACTGAAAATGAATTAGTGAAATGAGTTAACAGAAGAAACCTTCGGAACAATATAACTCTATGAAGGTGGCTGGCCAGAATGTTGAGAATAAACAACTACAGAACACTCAGTCCTAAATGTGAGATCTTCATCAAACCTACCCACAGCAAGGCTCAGAGAGCATTATCAAAAAGAAGGGAGGAAATTGCAGGTCCCATGAAATGGAGAAAATTCTGTGAAATGCTATCTTCTGGACATGACATGGTTATTTTACTATCAGCTCACAGCACCCGTGTTTGCCTGCTCATGAGCTGTGCAAGATCAAGCCAGAAAAATATTCCAGCACGGATGGGAAGATGCTCACCAAGATCCACCCTTAATAGCGGAGCTATTAGCAGTTGATAGATCCTATAAGAGAGAGGATAACCCTTCTTTGGGGTATGGCTTCTGGTGCTCCAGGGGATGGCCTCATACCCATGCCCACAGCACTAATTAGACTTAATGACTTCTTGTTCACAAGAGAAGAACGCACACAATTGGGAAGGGTATGTGTTTGATGGAATCAGGGAAAGTTCTAGTAGGAAAGAGGTAGATACGATCATGTTTCACTGTTAAACCTGTATAAAATTCTCAAAGGCTACATTTTAACACATAGTTGAGGGGGGCTGTGCTTGGTGAAGGTGACCCCCAACTCTCAAGACTTGATTATATGTTTTGGTGAGGGTGCTATACAGGTGTAGATTAGCTTCTTATTTCATTTAATGGTGTTAGCGCTTAATATTTAGTACCTGATTGATAAAAATGGTTGAAAATATATATGTAAAAATATGCATATATGTATTCCAGTACACTACTACTAAGAATATATGTAAAACTTCACGCTTTTCAGTTTCACATGCCATCCTATATACAGTATTAAGCATGCAAGCAAGTAGGACCCCTTCATTGACCATAAACATTGAGGCACTGACTGGGGTTAATAATGTTCAAAAGCCACTTTTAGCCTTGAAATTTTCCCCTCTTGGTGATCCTTAAGTTAGCTTTGGGTGAGGAATTTTAAGTCAAGGTAATTGCTCTAGTAACTGATACAGAAAATGATCTTTATTGAGTTTGAAGAGTGGAGTCACAAATTGAGTCACAATTCTTCCTTGTCCTCCACCCGCACCAACACAAAGCAGGTACCGTGAGGGCAGCTGCGTCTTTTCACACGTGGTGTGCCAACTGCAAGAGTGGTCTGTTCATGGATGTAGCTAGATGCTAGTCTGCAATATGCAGTTTGTGCACAGATACAGAAAAGGTAGCAACTGACCATGGTCTAAGTAATAGGCTTAAATATCACTGTCTCCTGCTGGCACTTAGCTCAGACAGAAACCCTTCAACCACAGTAACCGCACAGCTCCAAAGCACATGAGAGCCTGGGATTTCCCCTCTTGTCATGACTTACCACACCCCTAAGGTACGTGCTAGGTGCTTTTATCACCTTTGCCCCATTTCTCTTCCTATCCAATGCACAACGTGGAGAACTTGATCACTTAAATCCACAAATAGAAGGCCATTGCATTCCAAGCATAACAGTAAAGTACTTGACTTTATATGATCAAAATAATCCAGGTAGCTAGACCAGAGGAATTCACAAATCAATGTTAAACCTGTTTGTTCTCTGTCTCTGTAATCTTATTTTGTAATTTTGTGGCTATATCCAGCAGGGGTTAAAAAACATAGAGGTCTTTGTGGAGGTCAGTACTGAAGATGCTGATGTTGGAATTATAGCCATGAATTAAATAAAGAGCTGACCTTAAGGAACATATATTTGAGGAAAAAGTACAGTTTTTAAAAGGCTGCACATTTTGACATCTCAAATCAAAAAGTGTTTTTGTGAAGAGGCACAAAATGCTATAAAATATGTGATAAGAATTCTAACACAGTCTGAGGAAACTAAGCAATGATAGTCAACTTTGATAGTGATCAAAATGAATCCAGAGAGGGAAAAATAGCATGTGAGGTATAGGAAATTTGCATCTTTGGGACAAAATGTGTTAAGTTCTTAAGTCTAGGAAGGCTAAAAAAAATAAATAAATCACTGTGACTAAAGAGTAGGGAAAGTTGAAGTGGCCACTGGATAATCATGGGAGGTGATTATCAGATCTGACTGATAAATAATGGGTATTTGGCTTTCCTCTTCAGAATAGAAAAAGAAGGGCACCACAGAAGGTTAGATGTTGCAGTAACAAACCATCCCTCTAATCTGCTCCACTTGGGTGTTGAGGGACTCTGTTGAGTTTTTTGAGGTTGTACTGTTTGTTGGCTGTAACATTTAGACTAGCAATCATCCTCAGGAAGAAGGGAAAACTCAGAAATGTGCAGAACGATTGTACAGTTTGACCCAGAGAGGCACAAACATCTCCTTATGCCACTTCCCTTCATGCCACTGTCTGAGCTAGATGCATGGGTGCAACTAACTCAGGCAGATCTCCAAAATGGAGGGGAAGGAATGGTGTGTTTGAGGGGCATTATTCTTCCTGACAGAGAAATTACCAAGTTTTTGTGGATAAGATGAAAAATGTTACCTGATTTTCTAAACAGTTGGCAAGTAAATTCCAAGCTTGACTAGTATAATGGTATTTTTTTTTTAGGACACAGTCAATCACACAATGCTAAGGATGATATTCATCTAGAAGAGAGCAAAGATACTTTAAATTTTTCTCAAAAATCTCGTGGTCTGAAAGACAATATAGACTTTAGGGTATAATCTGTGCTAAAAAGGGTTTGAGTTCAATTAGATTTTGCTAAAGCATGGGGATCAAGGTGAGGCTACATCATAAGGCTCTTTATAGCCTTGAGACTTATATATACATATATTTATGTAATATGCATATAGGTATATGTATCTGTATATTTGCATTTAATTATTCTCTGTATATATGTATATACATATGTGCCACACTGTGTGAAAGAGTGGATCAGAGGACAACTTTCAGGAGTCCATCCTCCCCTTCCTCCATGTGGGTTCCAGGGATTAAATTTGGATCCTAAGGTTTGGCAGTAAGTGACTTTGCTTGCTGAATCATCTCATGGGCCCATGAAATGCTCTGTGTTTTAAGTCAGTAGTTTGAATGAAGCCCGAGAAACCATGCCCTTGAATTTTTCAAATCAATCTAGGAAAGTAGCAATACCAAAAGGTCATGACGCAGTGAGTGAAGACGTGAGAGCTGAGGTGTTTCCAGCAGGGGAACACTGTAATAAGGTCTTGTTTCGGGGTCACAGGCTAGCTTATTGTAGAAAGGTAAGCTCGAACATAGGTAGCAGAGTTAGCACTGCATGGGAGCTTTGGGAACTACGTTACCTTCAGTGTACTATGCACAAAAACTGGTGCATTAACATGTTAAGATGAGGACAGGAAAGCCAGATTCCCATGCCTACCTTCACACTTGGCAAATCAAAGCATTTATAGAAAAATGAAAATAACAAAATAAAATAAACAAAACATTTAAAAGAGTGTGGAATTCAGGATGGCAAGACAGAATGTGAGTTATAAACCTGAACAGGCAGAAATAACAGTGTAACTAACTGGAGTGAAAAACGGGCAAAGAGAAGTTGCAAAGGAGTGTAAAGGTGATTTAAGATAGATGTTAGGCAAATATGAGCAAGGTGAAAGAAAAAAAAAAAAGCCTAGAGAGGTGAGGGAAAGAAAAACAGAGGGAAATGAGGCGTGGCTGAAGGAGGAGACAGACTGGAGAGGGATGCAGTAATGATCGCTCTAATCACTGAAAAGCTTTCAGGTGGGAGATGGATGGAATCTATTTGACCTTAAGGAATGGAACCAGGGCCAGTAAATGCAAATTAAAACGAGGTAGACTTGGGTTCAGTATTGTAACAGGCAGACCTGCCCGAAGGAACAATAAGCTGACACAAAAGAAAATACGTTTCCCTGTTGCTGGAAGAGATCAAGGAGAGAACAGAAATGATACCCAACAGTAACACAAAACTGTGGAAATGCCTGAAAAGCTTGTGCTCAGGGCCCACTTATGTTGTGACATGCAGTGTTTACACATGGGCTGTTATCCTGCTCATTTCATTTATAAGGAAACTGAGGCTCAGAAAGGCTCCGTGATTCCACTGTAGAAAGCTAATGTTGTACTCATTGCCCTGGAAGTTTCCTTCCTGCAAAGCATTCTCTTGAGATCTGTGGATCAGAAGTTCAGGCATGGGCAGAACTTTCCTCAGTTTGGGGACTTCTCTTTAATAGCCCAAGCACTGATGTCTAAAAATATGAGAAGAGAAAATTACTGTGAGTACAAAGTAATATAATCCATTTAACAATATCCTATAGCATGTTATTTTCCAAAATTAACTACCTCTAAAAATATTTACTCCATTGCCTGGCCACTGGTTTCTTCCTTGTCAGTCGGCTGATCCCTTAGGTCATTCTCAGAGCCAGCAGGCTTACTCCTTCCCGATGCTTCCCACGCTGGCTGTGCCACTTGCCTTCACTATTATCCTCCACTTACCCAACAAGACTGGTTAATGAGACTAAGTTCTTGTTCAAGATTGTTTTTGTGGTATGTCTTCTGTTATGTAGCAAAGCAGTTGATCTTGACCCATGCCTCTAACTCCTCCATCCTGTGTCTTTCTACTGTAGCACATCTAATATAGGTGACCGGCTTACTTTGTATTATTATTGGATACTGTCTGTCTCTATCAATATACATTTTCAAGGGATACGGCTTTGTTCAGTGATGAATCATAGATTCTTTGACGGTGAAAGACACATACTAGGTACACAAAAATTTACGTCAATAGATGCAAATTTTACTGAGAATTTTTCATCACGGTGTTTGGGTAACAATTTATTTTAGCACCCCATTCACCTCGTTGACACACTGGAGTGATGCCTCCTAGTTGTCAGCCTGAATGGACTGAGACCTACCTGAGTCAGGGAAGTACACTCTAGGCCTGCCTGTGAAGGCATTTCGGGGGGGGGGGCTATGGAATGATAACTCAGCATTACAACAGATGGTGTCATCCAATAGGAAACAAAAGGAAAAGAGGAAAGATGTGCGCTAGCGTGGGAAGACTCATAGTCTACTCCCCAGTTGCTCTGAGACAAATAGCTTCCCTCTCCCATGAGGCACCTAGCTTTCCTGTGCCATCCAGTAAATAGTATTCCTGCGGCAGGAGGCTAATGGCATTTCCCTGTCGCGAGATGACACACCTCTTATCTGACATGGTAAATAACTTCATGCCCCATGAGGTAAGTAGCCTCCCTCTGTCCTAAGATAAAGAGCTCTCCTCTGCCATGAGCTGAGGAGTTAACTCCTGCCGTAAGGTGAGAGCTCCCTAACATGAATAGTTTTTCTTCCGCTCTGTTCTTCTCTGAGGTGTTTCACATTTTCTGCAAGTCAAGAAGCAAAGGAGCTGGCAAGCCATTAACTAACACCCCTGAAAATTTAAATCTTTTCCCTTAAGTTGTTTCTCTCAGGCATTTATCATAGCAATGGGAAGATTTGGCTAATATATCTATCATGACTAGCTCCAAAAACTGTCCTGGATGCCGTTGACCATTTTCAACCTGGTTACTAATCAATCTAGAGCCACAGACACAAACTTATTAGTGAAGAGCAAAATGGAAAGAACTTTCAGCTTTACATGGAGTTGGTTGGTTTTACCTACTCAGCATTAAACAGTTAGAGGCAATATACAAAGTGGCATGAATGTTTTGATAAACCTTTATATAAACAAGCATTGAAGTGGGTGTGCCACAAACATCTACAGCTTGCCAAACCTACTCCAGACTGTCCCATATTGAAAGCCAAGTGGATGTAGACATAAATATCACTTCAAACTAATTAAATCAAGGAATTTTTATTTCAGTTATTCTCTGTTTTTTTCTATGAGGAACAACCCATGCACAAAACACACAATGCTTTCCCCATAGTCTAACAACAGGAGGAAAAAAAAAAAGGCATATGTGCAATTTATTACACAGATGAAACACGTCAAATAGAAAACCTATTTCTCTCATTCTTTTATATACTGTCATTTCAGGTTATCTCACAAAGTAATAATCATAAGTAAAGAAAGGGTCCTCTCCCCTGGAAGTCATAATTTGAACAATAGTTATATATCAGAACCAAACCTATCTGGGCCGTGGAGACATACCACACAATTATGAGGACCTGAGTTCAGGTACCTAGCACCTGCATAAAAGCCTAATGTCGCTCATCCCACCTCTGGTGGGAGCAGAGACAGGAAGATTCCTGGAGCATACTGGCTAGCCAGCTACTGAAAATACATGTTCCAAGTTCAGTGAGACCATGTATTTACTAGTGTGTTTGTTCATGGCAAAGAAGCAAGGTGGCTAAGAAATCCCTACAGATTGTCCTCTGCAATGCTCATGTGGGCAGGTGAAAAAAATGCAGCTTGTACCCTATTGTACTCTATTGCTTGCTCTACTGTTACTCCCTCCGTGCTGGCTGGCTCTATCATTTTGCCTTTCCGGGAGTTAGGGCATCACCCATAATTAAAGAGTCGGGCTTTTAACCATAGCTGAAGTGTTGGAGACTAATCAGAGGAGGTTTTGCTTCTGAATATAGCCTGTACTTCAGACTCCTACCTGACTTCACATTTTAGATGTGAGGTCCCTGAAAACTGACCTCAGGATGAAATAAATTGGAAGTTTGTGCATAAAGTGATCTCTGAGGTTCATTTGATTTCTAAAACTAACTCTTAAGTATCTAAGTGAGTCTCTTGAAAAGCAAAGCAAGAAGCAACTAAGGAAGAATAGGCCACACCAAATGACCAAAGGAAAGTGGACAAGCATATGCTAGGAATATTCCTTTTTTTTTTTTCTGAAACATTCTTATCAATGCAAGTTGACTCAAAAGTTACCTAACAATATCTTATTTGTCAGGTCAGGAAGGCAAGCGCCTGAAGGTAAGGGTGGAAAGTTCAACAACAGCTTAGATGCTTCTTTACAAGATCCTGAAAGAAATTGCAATTGCTGTCAAAGGAAATGGTGACCACTGAAGAAAGAATTAGACAGTGAACTAGAATAAGAAAACCTGCTTACAAGATGATTGATACACAGCTAAAATGCAGCTGCTGGCGTTTTCCCTCTTGTCTATTCAAAAAGCTTCATGAGCTGAACATATTTCTTTCTAGCTGGTAAGAGTCATCAGCCCCAGAGGATCCTTTTGACCAGCCATCCAGCTCTTAGAGACAAAACTCAGGCTGTTTACCAGACTGTTATGCTCCCAGAGAAACAAATAGATCAAGTTTAAGGGTTGTCTGTAAAGTTGGAGGCCTTCTGAGATAATCAAAACAAGAGAGGTAAAAGAAACCATTTTGTACCATAATGTTGCCTAAATCAGCTTTATCAGGAGCTTCTTCAGATGAAGGGATTCTCTGTCTTTAAATTTCATGTCTCCTTCAGCCAGTGAACCGGTTCTCCCATGGTACTGTAAGATCAACTGGTCCATGGCCAGGAATGATAGCCTTAACTGCCAGATCATCACCCACACACAGTCCAGGTATAAGGGCAACTATAGTATTTTCTTTTTAGGTAGCCATCAGTTCTCATATAACAGGTTACAGACCTTAAAAAATGCCTGTCTTTTTAAATAACAGATTTGGAGCTCATGTTCAATGCTGTGGCCTTGTTTTAGACTAATGACACAATCCTATTATGTCAGTGTTATGAATCATGTTTTACCTGGTTGTAGGCTGAGCATTCAATAGGTGGGAAATCATTTCATTATTTCCATAATGTAAAATGGACTTGATTCTTAACCCCTGTATTTACAAAATAGCATCCCTACTGTTTCCCTTAATTTTAATTAAAATAGCGAGAGAGCTTTGCTACTCTGAGGTCCCTAGAAACCTTGCTTGCATAAATAAAGAAAACAGGTTTGCATGCAATCCTGATTTCTTTTAGCCTTCAGGATTGGTTGTTATTATTGACTCTTGTTACATATGGTTCATAATAGAATCTGAAGCTCATTTTCAAAAATTCAGGAGGACAAAAATAGTAATTTTCTCCATATTTCTAGCGGCAGCATTATGGCCCTTTATTTTATAACATTGAAGAAGTCACAGTACTTCCATGAACATTTGATCTCCCTGATTTGACCTGGATAGCATAATGAGGATCCAACGCGATTTAAGGTCACATGTCCATGTATGAATGTTGGTATTCTACAGTGCAGTAGAATTCTGCATCCTCTAGAACAGACTTTCTAAGCACATAGCAGATCCTGGTCTTGCCCTCATCTAATTCCATGACTGGATCCCTTCCTAAAGAATCCCATTTATACAGGACTGACATTCCTGATTGGCTGTGATCAAGACTTCATTACTCACTACAGAATGCCACCCACTTCTTATCATGTCTGGGCCCCAGTGACTCATCAACATCGCTTGTGCTTTGTTCACTTAGCAAACGTTATAATGTAGAGATTAAGTTATTATTAAGACTCACAATAGAAGAGAAACCCAGCTTAGAGAACAAAATTTTAATAATTTGTCTCTAGGTTACTTGGCCATAGAACATGAAAAAGTATAAAAAGACAAACAACCTCACCCCCCCAAAAAAAATCTTTAAACCCTTTTCTTAATTTTTTTTTTTTTTAATTTTCAAAGTTAGCACACAAGGCTTGAGAACTCATGCCATGTTCAAACAAAGTCTATATTGGTACATTCCCCTTCTGCCTCATCACTACTTTTCTTCCCTCTCCAAATCTTGTAACACCCTGCCCCCATTCTGCTTTCTGTTTTCAGGTCACATGTATTATTTTGTACTATTTCCCCCCTTCCTTAGTACCTATTTTACCCCCTTTTGATCTTCTTTCTACTGTTTGAATCTTTATACAACTTGGTAATCATTTATACTTTTTTTTCTTGATGCAAACAGAAAATTGCCTTCTTGTGTGTTTAGGAATATTTTCCCTATACAATGTCGCATTTGGAGGATGTAAGATATTAAATGCATATTATTCAATTTTGAAAGAACATATTTCATCCTGCTAATTCAGCTGAATATATGATCTCTGCATACTACTGATATGATTCTTAGCTGATAGAAGTCACATATCACCATGAAAATTATGGAGTTAAAAATAAGTTCATTTCCCATCCCAGTTCTATAGTTGAGGAGAACAGCAATATCTACATATAGCTAAAATCAGTGTTTGCAAGCTGTATTCTTCCTCATGACTCTAGGCAAGAACCATTTCACACAGGTTCTTGGCAGTTTCTTGCACTAATGAGATGAAGCTCTCTGTTTCTTTATTATCTATAAGCTAAGGGCTGTGCCAACTTCTTATGATACCCTAGCTCATAAGTGCTTTCTGTGTCTTCCAAACCAAACTAATTCATGAGATTGAAATCTCTGTAACCTCCTCTGTCATCCTTTCTTCTGGACACACCCTTCAGGCTCCTCTCTCTACTTCCAAAGGCTCTTGCAGTTATTTTGGGCATTGTTGAAGAGTGCCAGATCAATTCTCCTGGTGAAAACCAGCTGGTGAACCTTAACTCAATCTGAAAGCTTAGTTTGCTTTAATTATGTAAATAACATATCCCCAGTTTCCAAGATAAGGTATGGTATCTTGTGGTTAAGAAATGGGGAGGCATTAATCTACTTAAGACATGTAAAGATTGTCCTTTACCCAAACCAGATTTAAAACAAAACAAACAAACAAAAACAACTTTGAAGATCTACTGTAACATGAGTGACCTGTTGATACTTATTGAAAATTCTCTCAGAGGTCATAAGATGGATATTCAGTACACAATTATTCCTGAAAGTTTTGCTTCACAGTGGTACATATTTGGCATATGCTGTAATATTTTTTCCTTTTTTATTATCATTTATTACAATTTATTCAATTTTTATCCCAGCTGTGGCCCCTCCTTTGTCTCCTCCCAATCCCACCCTCCCTTTTCTCTCCCTATGCTCCTTCCCTAGTCCACTGATAGGGGAGGTTCTCCTCCCTTTTATCTGATCCTAGCCTATCAGGTCTTATCAGGACTGGTTGCATTATCTTCCTCTGTGGACTGGCAAGGCTGCACCCACCCAGGAGGAGGTGATTAGAGAGCCTGCCACTAAGTTCATGCCAGAGACAGTCCCTATTACCCTTACTAAGAAACCCACTTGGAGACTGAGTCTATGGACTATATCCAAGCCATGCTTTTAGGTCCTCTCCATGCATTGTCCTTGGTAGGGGTGTCATTCTCTTCAGAGTCCCAGGACTCAGTTTTTATGGTTTTGTTGGTCTCCTTTTCAAACTCCTGTCCACTCTAGGTCTTTCAATCTCCCCCTTTTTTCATAAGATTCCCTGCACACTGCCCAGAGTTTAGCTATGGGTCTTAGTCTCTGCTTTGATACCTCAATCAGTAGAATTTTTCAGAGGACCCTGTCCTATTCCCTGACTTCTCCTGTTTCTGATGTCTATCAAGTTTGTCCTCCTTAATGAGGATTAAGCATCTTGTGTAGGGTGTTCTTTTTTGTTTGGCTTCTTTAGGAATATAGATTTTAGTATGTTTATCCTATATTATGTGGCTAATATTCATTTATGAGTGAATATATACCATGTATGTCTTTCTGCTTCTGTGTTACCACACTCACGATGATCTTTTCTAGTCCCCACCATTTGCCTGCAAATTTCATGATTTCCTTGTTTTTAATAAATGAGTAGTATTCCATTGTGTAAATGTACCAAAATTTCTGTATCCATTTCTCCATTGAAGGACATCTAGGTTGTTTCCAAATGCTGGCTATTTTGAATAGAGCTACTACAAACATGGTTGAGCAAATGTCCTTGTTGTTTACTTGAACATATTTTGGATATATGCCTAGGAGTGATACAGCTGGATCTTGAGGTAGCAATATTCTTAATTTTCTGAGAAAGAGCCAGGTTGATTTCAAAAGTAGTTGTACAAGTTTACATTCCCACCAGCAACAGAGGAGGGTTCCCTTTTCTTCACATCCTCTCCAGCTTGTGTTGTCACTTGAGGTTTTTATCTTATCCATTCTGATGGATGTAAGGTGAAATTTCAGGGTTGTTTTGATTGGCATCTCCCTGATGACTAAAGAAGTTGAACATTTCTTTAAGTGTTTCTTTGCCATTCGAAATTCCTCTATTGAGAATTCTCTGTTTACTTTGTACCCCATTTTTATTTTAATTAATTAATTTCTCATTAATTACAGTTTATTCACTTTGTGTCCCAGCTATTGCCCCTCCTACATGCCCTTCTAATCCCACACTCCCTCCCTCAACTCCTCTCATGACCCTCCCCAAATCCACTGATAGAGGAGGTCTTCCTCCCCTTCCATCTGACCCTAGCCTATCAGGTCTCAGCAGGACTGGCTGCATTGTCCTCCTCTGTGGCCTGGTAAGGCTGTTCCCCACTCAAGGGGAGGTGATCAAAGAGCCATCATTTTTTAATTGGATTACTTGGTTTGTTGGTGTCTAACTTCTTAAGTTTTTTATATATTCTGGTTATTAACACTCTGTCAGATATAGGGTTAGTGAAGATCCTTTCCCAGTCTGTAGGCTATTGTTTTGTTCTGACAACAATGTCTTATGTTTTACAGAAGCTTCTCAGTTTCATGAGATCCCATTTATTGATTATTGATCTTAGGACCTGTGCTATTGCTGTTCAGTTCACATCTGAGTAAGATTTTAATGATCATTGTATTTATTTATTTTAAAGACTTATTTTTTAAAATCGTGTGTGTGTGTGTGTGTGTGTGTGTGTGTGTGTGTGTGTGTGTGTGTGTGT